>NC_135752.1:10427903-10727903 GCF_041903045.1 Epinephelus lanceolatus
ACGGGTTGTTTTAATTGACTGAGTTGATCATTAAGCCATAGTGATGCGCGGATCGGCTCTGATAGCACCCAAATCAGCATGTACGCATCAACCATCCAGCCGTTACAACATGATTGAGCTAGCAAAGCAGTTTTGTGTTGCTATGTGTGTTATTTATTCAGTTTTGGGAAATCACGATGTCTAGAAAGCATCAGTGGCTGCAGCTGACAGGGACAGCTAACACTAGCAGCAAAGCTAACATCAGGATCATCATCCGTTAAAAGCCTCCCGTTGTCGGATACAACATGAAACTACTCCAATTAGCTCAATCATGTTTTAACTAAGACATCCGCTGGAGAAAATATTTTTTTCACGGGCCACTTTGTGAGTTTAGTGAGTTATTACAGACACGGGTAACGGCTAACAGCTAACAGCTAACGGTTAGCCCAGCTAATCTACGATAACCAATTACACACAGAGAAAATACTAATGTTTGTTCAGTCATTGTGTTTATAGACTTTACAAACATCAGATTAGTCTAAACGGTGATATAGTGACGTGAAAAATGTGATATATACATATATATAGCTAAACTCAGCAAGGTAAACAACAAGGCGATTCCCATTTACACAGTGGTAAGAGTGCTGGACCGGAAGTGTCGCACAAAAAAACGGAAGCTGGCTGCGTTCTGTTTTGCCTCCGTGTTTCCGTGAAAAATAAGGTGGATAGGATAGACAAAGCATTCCATGCCAGTAACCACTGGCAGCCATTTTTGAAAATGGCTGCCACAGTCCTCAGAATTAAAATTTGTGATGCCCCAATATCCAGATTCATTCAACATATATTCAGCAATGAGTGTACCGAATTTGGTGCTTTCATCACAAAATGAACAATAGTTTAGCTATGCCGCCCCACTACAGGAGGTTTTGACCATGAGCTGAATTATCAGCAGAGGTCTCTTCCTTTCCAAATAAAACAGATCAGGTGATTTAAATCTGTATGTTACAAACTGCTGTTTCTCCAACACTAGTTGACATGTCAGAGACAGGCTGCTAGCCCAGCACCCGCTCATCTGTGTTTTTACTGTGAACCGCATTAGCTGCAGAGGGCTGTTCCTCTCCAAAACAAACTAACCCAGTGATTCAAAGTTGCAAAAACACTGAATATAGCAATTTTTTAAAAAAAACAGTCTTTTCCTGACACTTGTCGCTCAGGGCCTGCTAACTATGGTAGCTGACACGAAAGACAGAATTGGCCATATCTGGAGCCAGTGTGTGATTTATCAATTCTGGGCCACTGTAGAAACAGGGCAGTGCATCGAGGACCTGTTGCCTATGTAGACATAAACAGCTCATTCAAAGATAATGAAACACTATGATTCTTATTTCAGGTGATTATACACTAAAGAAAACTCACTTCTTATTTTATATTCCACTTCTGCCAATATAGCCCCCTAAATCCTACACACTGGACCCTAAAAAAGCAGAACTGTCTGACTTTAAGAAACAATATGAAAACAGCACTGTCCTGTGTCAAAGTCACACACTTTTCTTGACCCATCCATCAATGCCGACCTTGTCCCTGTGAGATTCTGTAGTAATTTCAACATCATGCTACTTCTACTTTTGTTCCTGACAGATAGCATTCATAGTTCACCCAGCCACTAGAGGTCCTTGGCAGGTAAACGTGACACAGGTCATTTTATGTCTTTAAAAAAAAGCTTGATTTTCTTGTGTTGACAACCTCAGATGTTTTCAAGCTGGGCTGCAAGAAAATATTCATTCATTCCCCGCACTGGCCAGATTCAACTCCAGATTCAAGTTCGTCATTCAAGGCATTTCTCTTCTGGAAAAAAAAAACGTGCCTCACCCCAGCCTTGCACCTCCTTATCCTGTCCAAGACAACAAAACCACACAACACAGCCGAGCCCATTTTCTATACAACTCCCTATTGTAATTTGAAACATACTTGAGAAACCCCCCGATACAAACCCATGGCTTCCCTCCACACCCATTGTCAAATGGAGCGAGACAATTAAGACCACATTAGATCTTTTCAAGTACTTGTAATTTCATAAGAGTGGGCTTTCTTTTCCTCTTTTTCCCCCTTTTTGAAAATGAAATGGGGGAAACCCACAGTTCCTCAAGAGCCACTTGGAAAAGATGGGAAACAGATATTAACCCTGAGAGTGATGGTTCTCCAAGAGGCCTCCTCACTCAAAAGCCCACCTCAGCTATGGGACCACACACACACGGACACCTGCGCCTTCTGAGACGTACACACACACACACACACACACACACACATCTATAACCCAATATTCAAACAGAATGACACACTCGCCCTAATCAGTTGTCTATTTAAAGAAGGAACAGCAACAGATCTTGACTGATTTCCTGTCTTATATTACTCAAGATGTAAGCTACAACTACAATTACATCCATTATCGAAAAAATGGTCATGTTTTTGTTAAAATAATTGAACATACTCTGTATATTTCATGTATCTGATTCATTTTCTTTGGCTCCTCATGAGCTTTAGCTTACCCCATGTTGAGTAGCCTGGGCCTCTCCGCTTGGCCCCATTCCACCATGTGAAATGTAAATGATGTATTGTCCTAATTAGATGAAAAAATATGAGTAATCCTCCCAGCATGCACCACTTCTGAGGGGGTTTATTATTCTAGCCAAAGGTGCTACTCTGTTTTATTTACTTTGATCTTGTGTCTTTCTGACTCTTTGGTAATCAGAGGTAGAAAGTCATTACATTGTTATCACAACTGCAGCCATGGCGGCCAAAGCTTGACACAAGACGTTAACCCGTCTGTAATGGAGAGGCCTTCGCTTGCTCAGCGGCCTGGCCCACACGGCCCGCGGCCCCGGAGGAACATACATCAGAGGGCGAGGACTTCATTACGACCTGCCCCTGAAATGAGACCAGCATCAGCAGAGGTGTGCAGAGAGCGCGGCTGTGGGGGGACCCGAGGGGAAAGGGGGAGCAAGCCAGCTGGCCTTTGAGGATTGAGCCCTGAAAATCAAAAGAGAATGAGTGATGGGTGTGATTTGAACCCACTTCTCCACCCACAGCCTTTGCAGTAATCACCACTTTAAATCAATGTGTTTAAAAGAAATATTACCCAGGGATTTCTGCGCTACAGATTTCATTAGGAGCCCTCCTAAATGAATGGAAAGTCGCTTAGCTTTGTTTGTTTTTCTTGGTGCGCTCTGTCACTCTGCTTCCCTTCCCCTTTCCCCCTCCTTTAAGAGTGGCATTGCGTGAGTGGCAGCCATTTCACCTTGACCCGCCTGATTGACCCTGACGATGGCAGTGAAAAAATCCCTCATCAGTGTGAAACGTTGCCATGGTTTCGGCTGAGCTGAGACCCCTTGTCGCGGGTAACAGGGACAGTGGGGATTTTTTTTACACCCCTCCCCTGCTGCACTGTTCCTCTCTTCCGTGGCTCCATGCCACAGCCATGTGGGGCTGCATCATGTCTGCCGGCCTTCTCACACGATCCCAGCACTATTGCGTGCAGAGGCTGCACTGAGAGCATAGCATTTTCACCCCACTACCTTACGCATGAGTAGGCTTGGGAGGGGCTGAGTGATAGAGGGAGGGGAGAAGAGCAGAGGGGGGAGGAGGGGGTGGTGATGTAGATTGATGGCAGAGGATGAGGCACAGAACAAAGGTCACGTAAGTAGGTGAATATTAGGAAAACAAGCGAATGATTGAGAGATTGGAGGTTAAGATGAGTGGAGGAGACTTGGGTATGAGATAAGAGGGAGAGAGGAAGGGAATCTCCTAATGCATTATTCAGTTCATACACAGACAGCCGGTAGAGCACTCTCTGAGGTATTACGTTGATGCACGCACACACACACACACACACACACACACACACAAAAACACACACACACACACACACACACACACAGTGCACACGCAGACAGGATGAGAGAATAGTCTGGGCACTCAAACCACAGACAAAACATTGAAAGCGTACACACATGCTTCCTCTCTCGGTCTCACACAAAGGTACACTCACCCACCCACTCACACAATAACAAAGTAAAAACACAGTTATTTACTCATTTGATTCAGTGGAAAGCATGAACTAGCAGCAGATGTACGCGCTTATCACGATTTCCTGATATTATGTTTCCAATTTTGCTGTCTCCTGCAAATCCAGATCCCACTAACCCACTGTAATATTATCCTAATATACTGTAATAAATTACATGTCTACACAGTTTGCCATGGAGATATCAGGAGTACCGTGTGTGATTTGATAGTATAGCTGGAATTACTTGGGATCACTTGATAAGAGGATGAGGTCGCGGGAGATCTCTGAGCCTGATCAATTGGCAGAACATTGATTTTTCTTTGATTTCAGTATGAATCAGCCTAAAGCACATCTTTATTTTTATATTGTCCATGCTGTGCATCTACTTCATAATTGAATCTGTGAACAAACATGTAGATGCTTTGTATTTATTCGTCCTGTGTTATCTGAATGTACCTTTAAGTTGTAATAACTGTTGCTTTGCCTGTCAAGCTTTCTGTTCTTTTAGCCAGCCACTGTCAACTTTGCTGTTTGTAATGGCAATTGTAGCTATATTTAATCAAAGCCACCTGGCTAGCTAGCTAATTAACACAATTAATGCTCTGTGAGGTGGATGAAACTTGTCCTTGGCTAACTCATTTCAAGATGAAAACCAAAAAGGTAAAAGGCTCCTAAATGTGCAATTGGCTCTGTAATGCAAGAAGACTGAGGCTAAATGTACTAAATAACAAGTCAGCATCCTCACAAGTTGAGGACAAAGACATAAGAAACAGCACTGTTCTTGTATTGCAGGGTAGAACTAGTTCACCACGATGAAGTAGGAAAATGTAAGATCAGACTGATAATTTGTGACAAACAAATCCCTGTTTTGGTGCTTACCTCATAAACACAAAGGTTAGACTGATGTTTTATTGTTTACATTTTTACTTTCACAAGAAAAAAAAGGTTTGAGGAAAGAGACTATCGATGACAAATGTAGTGGTGTTTTAGTTAAAGTGACAGTAGACAAGTTTTTTTGTTGTAACTTATCATTATGTCGATTGAACAATATAATGGCTATAGAATAATGACACCATCTAAATTTAGATTGGTTCCCTATAAGTGTCTCAATCACTATGTAATAGGCCCTTTTCATGGAAGACATTTTTACACATCACAGTAGGAAAAGAACAGGTGTAAATCATGAAATGAATGATGGCTGAATTCTATTTAGCTGCTCTGATTTTGCAGACCTACTTACTGTCACACTCACTAGGACTTTTGAATGGAACAGAGCTATCATTAGTGTTATTAGTAACATCTAATGTGTATCCTTCTATGATAGGCCAAAAGGTCAGCTGTAAAAAAAAAAAAAAAGAAAAAAAAAAGAAGTCTATTCTGCTTGCCAACGGGTATGATCTTCTGGGAAAATTAAGACGTGATTTACTCCACATAGGAAGACACCAACTGTACCAACCAAAACAGGAGGAGGATAGCACTTTTGTGTTCCCTGATAGCTAACATTGGGTATCCATCCCCATCCCCCCCAACAAGAGTATCAGCCTAAGTTGAACGGTAGAGAAATTCAAAACCGAAGTGATCCGGTTGTCTTTGTGACTACTGCGCTAAAAACGCGCCAAACACTCCCCCACCCGCGGAGGTGGGGGGGTGTTTCCACTTTAATAATAACATACTGAGGTTGCCTGAGTGCAAAGTAATGGGCTGATTAGCTTTGTAAACAGCACTATAGCTTTAGCAAGTTATCTGGACATGCTAACTTTTAGTTAAAGCAGTATATATTGTTTAATCCTTTTATTTTATATATAATTTTGCTCTTATGCTATTTAGCTTTGTGTTATTTTGCTTTAGAAAGCAGTGGATAAACAATATCACATTAAAATGAACAGGTTTTCACTATCTGGCTGTGACAATGACCTGTTACAGTAATCTAAAAAGTGGCCACTTTTGTGTTAGGTGTAAAGTTAAAGCCTCAGTGTGTAAAAATGGTGAGTAAAAGTGACATCAGCGGTCAAATTCTAGATTGCAGCGCTCACTCGCGCTCACTCACTCACCCCTCCCGTTGGGTAAGTGACGGTGGCCTCGTAGGACAAAAAGCCTTGCGCAGACAACAGAGTTTTTCAAGTTTTTCAGGAGTATCTAGCGACGAGGTGAATATTTATTTAGGATTCTAAACCATGTCACGATATGTTATAGCTTACCAGTGAGATATAGGTTATCTGTGAGATATAGGTTAGGAGTGTTTTATTTCTAATTGTTTTGGTAACACGAGCATTAGCACAGTAATGCTAAAAAAACACGTTTTATGTGATAGTCAAGGCACAGTGTGGCAAATATAGGTTAGTACGATTATAATATATGCGTTTCCAGAGTGTTCTTCCACAGGACACAGGGAGATGAGGAAGAGGGAGAGGGAGAGGAGGAAGACCAGGGAGAGGAAGGGGGCGAGGGGGTAACGTTAGAGGCGGTGCAGGAACGGCCAGGCGAAGAGGTGTGTCTCAGCTACCCAGAGGGAAGAGGAGGAGGAGAGGGTGGCAGCCTTCGCAGCACCGCGAGAGGAATCAACAGATTAGGCTGTAGGCTAGGCTAAAAATTTAGCTGCAGCTCTGGGATAACGTTAGCCAAGGCTAGGATAACGTTAGCATGTAAACGTAGCCGTCACTTGAACTTAGACGAGAGGGAAAAGTAGTTTAGTGTAGGAGTTCTTTCCACCTGGAATAAGCAACGCCGATATTCACTCGCGTTTTGTCCCGTCCTCGCTTATCTGATCTTTTTCTTTTATTTGGTGGCGTGGTTTCCCTCTTACGGGGCAAAACATATGTGTGGTCCTCCATTTAAAGTGCGACAGAATCATAAAAGTACAAAGCAGGTTCATGCAGAAGCGCCCCAGATTGATCTTCACCTTAATCGTCTCCAGTGACGGCAAGTTCTAGGTAAACACGAAAGGCAAAGCACATATATCCCTTTCAGCCACTGTATTCAAATATGGCGACGCAAAAGGGCAGCCTCCATCAGAACGCACCCTGCCTGTGTATATATAGAGAAATCATTCTAAGCCTATGAGAAAGCTTCCATTTGTATATGAATTGCATTACACTTTTGTAAATATATATTTATGAAAGCAATAGTTGATATTTGCTAATAAACAACCACGTAAATTACACATTGTAACTTTAAGCTCATTTAAAACTTAAAAGAAAACAAAACAAACTCTAAACAGTCTTTTTTCTTAAGCTCATTAACCTTCATCACCACATGGCCTGCGTGTGTTAGAGAAAGAACGAGTGTTACTGAAGCACTTACGTTGCTTTAATTGTCAGAGTAAATGAAACCCCATAATAGATGAGTAATTTGGCAGTAAGTTAAAATGTGTGGTTTCTTACATGTCCTAACGTCTCTCTTTTTTTCTCTTCTTAAGTGTTTTTTCCACTATTTGTATCACTTTCACCCCTTTAGAATAACATTATTATCACAAGCATGAAGAGCACCACAATTATTCACAGCCCGCACCTTCTCAAGTTAGGAAATCGCCTTGAAAATTGGGCAGGCCTGCAGAGTGTTTGCCACTTAAGTCCCCGGTCCTGTGCTTTTGAGATGTGTGTGTGTGTGTGTGTGTGTGTGTGTGTGTGTGTGTGTGTGTGTGTGTGTGTCTGTGAGTGTGTGTGTAGACATGGAAACTCCACACCATGCTTGCTGTCAGATCTCAAACCGTAACATAAACCAATTTTCAACTGTGTTTCTCCTTCAATCGTGTTAAGTAACAATAACAAAAAAATAAAAAAGGTATTTATAATTTCATTCCCAGACAAGGTAAAATCCAGCTGGCATATGTTGTTTTAAGATTATGACATTATGAAAATAAGTGTATACCATTTTGCAACACATTTAAAAGTGGATGAGGTGTAGAATTACTAAAATCCTATTTAGATTTTATTGCACGGGCAGTTACTCAAATTGTTGGTTATAGCTTTGTAATTGATTTTAAGATGATGCCTCTTTAAGCTCAGTCAGACCCTGTTTCCAGCTCCTGCTCAGACCCTTTTAACCCATTAGGAGCTGGACTGTATCATTGCAGCTTTAGGCAAAAGGTCTCTCTGATGTCCAGATAATAAAAGGTCCAGAGGTGATTTGACCTTTACTGTGTGGGCTTTGAAAAACATACCTGAGAGCCACAGGGCAACAAAACTAACCTTATGAACTCTTCTCTCTTTTAACAGACTTTTATATGGAGATCAATTTAGAGTACTGAAATAATCAGACGCAGCTACGTTTTATTGGTTTTATTACACTTTTAACTTTATAGAGCCTCCATTCTACTTTACTCCAATCTACTCTGCTGAATTCAAATCTGCAACACATAATCATACTCTAGTGTACTATAACGTAGTTCATACTTTTGTCCTCTTAGATTCCCACCCAGTACCTCCCCATTTTGAGCTAGGCCCCAGGGAGAAGACACAGACAACTTTGTTAAATTTGAGCAGTTCAAAATAAGTATATTCCCTGAGACTAAGTCATGAATGGTAAACCTATGGTGCTTTGGTACATTTTGTTTTTTAGATCCTCCACATTCTTCTTCACTGTTCCTAGCTCAAGCCACAGTCCTCTCTTCCTCAAACTCCTTTTTCGCCATTCTCTTCCTCGCCACCAGATGTCTTCTCCCTGTCACATCAAGCCACTCGCTCCTACCTTGTAATGACCCCTTTCCCTCCAGTTCCAGTCACCTGACCATCTCCGCTAGCGCTGGGTATCAGCACTCGATACCTTTAAAGTATTGACCGAAATAACCCAGCACCAAGTCGTGTCAAAACTTCTCCAGTCAAGAAAAAGACCAAGAAAAAGAAGAAAATTACTGTATGTATTGTTTTGCTCGCAGCCAGTCACTATAAGTGTTCTTTGATTTAATGGGACATGTGACTGACCCACTACCTCAGCAGCTACAGCCCACATGTTGCTGTTGTGTGGTGAAGCTGAGTGTGGTATATTTCACAGACCTGGCAGTTCAGCTTGCCGAGATGCCACCAAAACGTTTGATAATACGGTTGTACTACACACCTGTGTCATCTGGCGTCATTTTACACAAATTAATGATTCTATGTTGGGTATCAATTAAATTAGGAGAACAAGGAATCAAATGAAAAATTCTAATGGTATCAGTTTCGCTTTAAGGGTACTAGAATTGTAATTTTTAAAATGATGCCAAGACCAGTGTCCCGCCCACCTGCTCACCTGCTCACCTGTTCCCACTTCCCTCATCAGCCCTGCAGATATTTAACCAGCCATTTTCCAATCACTGTTTACCAGGTCATTAAGGTTGCAATGTTGCTCATGTCTTTGTTTACAGCCATCTTAACCTGGACACTTGCCTGAACCTGCACTTGATCTGTTCCTGTTTTTCCATTGTTATCCCCCACATGTTCCCGATTTGCTCACCATCCTTGCCCTCTGGACGGTCTCCATGTTGCCATCCTGTGTCTGTTCCTCAACCCTGACCTCTACATACCTGCCTGTAAGTTTAACAATCTTTAGTTAATTTAAAAATCTGTCTGGGGGGATCCTGTCCTATTTTAAATTGACAAACCATGCAATCCTACTCTACTCTGCTCGAAAAGAAATCAAACAAAACTTTAGGAGTTCAAGCTGGGTTTTGAAAAAAACAAACAAACAAAACAGACAAATAGAATGCAAATGCAAATTAAATGTTGTTGCACTGACTTCATTGATGTTAGTTAGGATGACAAATAAAAAGCTGTAAAAAAAAGAAAAGAAAAACTCAACACAAAACAGAATTTTTGCAACCATCCTCATAATTGTGCTTTTATTATAAATACTGACAATATAGAACTAGAGAAATAATTTTGGTGCACTTGACTGATGATATTTTTAGTGTTTTAGTCTAAAAACAATAAATCATGATCAGTAACTCTAGCTGTCTCTGCCCTCAGCTATATTTCATAACTTGTTGCATCTCTACAATTGCCTCTTACATATGCAATAAACACATTTAAGATCCAGCCACTCAGACCAATTTGTTTGACTTTCTATATACACAACACAAAGAGCCTTCTCCCACCTACAATGTCCACAGTCTTTGCTAATAGCAGGTTGGCCTCTCGTTGTTTACAAGAGGGAGTAAAGTTGTATCCCTTAACTTCTGGCACAGACTCACTTTACTTCAGATTCAAAGCAGAAATCGCCTTACAATAGGGAAATGATGTCATACAACACAGAGAAGGGGGTCAACTAAAAAGCAGGGGCCACTCTGAACAAGTTATTTGTAGACAAACCATAAAACAGAGGAAAAAATTGTGCAGAAATGTGCTTCCTCCAAAAAACAATGAAGCACACAGCTAATGAGACACAGTGCTGTGTGAGTGTACAGAACGCAGATGACTCTGCTTCTCTTCCAGGTTTGTGCTGTTTTGCTTTGAGGTTTCTTCTCCACAGCATCCGGTACACCAAAGTTTAATCAAAAGTGTTTATTCGGGATACAGACACTTATATATTAATATTATCCTGTAGAGAAAAATGTTCACTTCTTAACAGTGCTTTCACTAATAAAGATTAAGAAGATCTACAGTGATGTCATTCAGTTCCAAACATTTATAAAATAAACAAAGGATGTTGTGCATCATCTTTATTCAATATTCTGTGTGACACTGTTGTGGAAAAAAAAATGTTTTAAAACATTTATACTTGACATCAGGAGTTACTGCTACAGATTTATGGAGCTTATGTAAGAGGTTGGACTGGAACAAGGTAAGGTCTACAGTCATGCTAGCAGCTCTGTCAGGATGTACCCAAGCATAGCAATGCTTTCGCTAACAAGCTAACATGCTCACAGAGACAATGCTAAGGTGAATATTTAGCAGGTATCTCATCTACATCTCTGTTTCGCATGTAAACATTTGCTGGTAGCCTGAGAACCAAACAGATGTGGCAGATGTGTCTGGTCCCCCTCCAGTTCAAACAGATATTCAGCCCACCTGGACCGGGTCACAACCGTTTATCTAAAATGGGGCAAGTTTCAGATGATAATTCTGCTAATTAAGAAGAGCCAAACCTCCATTTATTTTAGCCAGTGTGAATGTTGGCACTGAGGCAGCCCAAGTACAAATATTACGAACATGGCTAATGGAGGATATACAGCCAAAATGGAAGTCAATAGAGCTGGCCCAATACAAAGGCATGGAGAAACTCCTGCCTTTCCTTGAGAAAATGTTAGAACAAAAAAAGATAACAAATGGTTTCAAAATACTCTTAGAGTGTGGAATAAAGTCAATAGGGATCTTAAGATTCATAATAAACCTCTGGTATTGAGACAAATAAAAGCAGACCCCAACTTTATCCCAAACAAAGGGGAAGGCACCTTTAAAATCTGGAATCAGAAAGGGTTGAAATATTTGAACAGTTTGTTGACAAAAAATGAATTGTGCAGTTTGGATCATTACAGTGAGCATATAATTTGCCACATTCTCCTTTTTTTAGGTATTTACAAGTCAGAAGATACATTGAGAATAGTGATATAAAAATGCGGGGGTGTTAAGCATCAAATTTCAGACAATAGGATCTCAGTTCTGGCAAGAGTTTGCACTGAAATTACAAATGAGATATTTTGTAACACCTGTTCAACACGCCAAACTCCAACAATCAATAACACCAAATTGCTGGAGAGACTATGCAGAAAACGATGCTTATTAGTCACATCGTTTGGTCTTGTCAGGTTTTAAATACCTACTGGAAATATATTTGTATGGAAAATAAAAATGTTTGTTCTGTTGGAAAAGTGCCAATGGGGATGGTTGGATGTGAATACCTAATTAGAATACTGAGAATAACTGCTCTTAAAGTCTTAACAAAAACTGGCTCCAGAAACCAAGCCCGAGTGTAGAGAAATGGAGGGGCCTTGTGTAACAAGTAAAAGACATGGAGCAGTTAACATATAAAATCAGGAAATCTTAGAATGGAATGCACATTGTGGGCCAAATGGGAGAGTCACATCAAAAATGGGGGACAATGTGAATAATATGAACTTAAAAGTATACATGGATTTATGGTATGGATTTAAGGGTGCAGGGGTTTAGATAGTATATATGTATATGTTTGTATTTGGTCACTTTTTATTATTTCTGATATGATATTTATTGCTTTGTTGAAGGTTTGTGTATGAGTGTTTTTGTTTTGTTTTTCCTTTATTTGTGCTTTTGTTATTCGTTTTGCTTGGTGTGTTGTTAGTGTCATGTTACAGTGGTATCTCACATGATGGAAAAAATAAAGTAAAAAAAAAAAGTTTCAGATGATAACTGAAAACTTGCGAAGACTTCTTGCTTAATGCAAAATATGTGAGGACATCTTTTTTGGCTCACGCACCTTCACTCCAGGGACATAACGACAATCACAAACCTATCTTAGTAAAGGGGAATGCCACTGAAGCATTTTCAGAAACAACCACAATGGCTGCAGCTGATGTGGAACTTTCGTTGAAGTACTACTTTCAAATTTTGATGGCAACACTGGTTCACAGGCATATTGAGGCTTCATCATCACAGCTCATCTCTGCATGCTGCAGGCTATTTACATTCTTCCCTTGCTCAGTACTATGTTGCGATTTGTTGTTCATATTGGTTGCAGTCCTATCTAGTTGTGTGAAGAAGCACTGATCTTCAGTCGCTGCATTTTTAATTTGGTCTGGCTATTCCAGGTTATTGCTGATTAGCACTGAATACTAAATACATCTGAGGACACTGTAAATATATAATTTAAGGTAGCCTATGGGTCATAAATCAAAGTCATGGACAAACTAACACACTCACCCCAACCTCGTCACATATTGATGTTTTGGTCACTGACTTTCCATGTCCACATACAATGGGCAAGGTACCCTTGGTTGTTGTTGACGTTCAGGGACACCGTGTCAAGTTCTGCCTGTTACATGCATTGTCTTCTTTCAAAACACACTTCCGTTTACACAGGAAATTTAACATTTACATACAGTCTCTTTCAAAATAAATGCAGTACATTGGTACAACAATTGACGATAACAAACAAGCTTGATTGGGTTTAGGAAACAAAAGTACGTGCTTAGGTTTAGGAAAAAATAACAAGGTTTGGCTTTAGAATGATACAGAACGCGAACACTGACTTTCGGGTGAAAGTCGATGTTTGTTGGACCCATTCACCACCCCTCCTGCCCACCCCACTCAGACTTTCACCATGTTAACTTTCGTCCTTGTCCCACCACATTTCCCCCTGATGCCGCTGGGTGCCCTTTAAACTATAACTGCAACCATTATGTCAACATTAAAGGACGCCTTTTTTTGATGGTTTCTGATGCCGCAAGTCACTGCAGATTTCGATAACTTCGGAGTGAAACCAGGCTAGACAAACTGAAGCTTTTAAATTTTCATGGTTTCCAGAGGATGAGTCCTAATGACTTTTGTGATCCTTTGACTTTTTCTCTAGCACTACCATAACGTTTACATTTGTGGTTTTGAGTCAAATTTCTGAACAACTATGGGATGGATTGCAATGAAATCCAGTTCAGACATTCATGTCCCTCTCAGGATGCATCGCAAGCTTTGGTGATTGTCGGAGTTATACTCTAGTGCCATCACCAAGTGATGACCAGGGGACCAAGACAAAAGGTTAAGTGATCACCAAAGTTATAGTAATTCATCCTGAGGGGATTTAGTATTGGGATCATTAGGATTCATCCTATGGGGACCATGAACATCTGTACAAAATGTCATGGCAATCTATCCAATAGTTGTCGATATTTTCCTGGAGCCACGTCGCTAAAATGTCTGAAAATTGACAGTAGGAGTTGCACAAAGGTCAAATGTGGACAGTGAGAAGTGCTTGTTAAATATGTTAACTGCCATATATGGTTACAGCATGCTTTAATAAAGTGACCAGCTAAGGTGTGTGTTTTTTTATAGTAGTCAGATTGTGTTTCTATTGTTATCAGCTGTTGGTTAAACTGTAAAATATTTGACATTAAAACCTGTGTGGTCAGTTGTTTGAATAATTTGATGTTTAAATTCACTAAGTCGGCACTTTAAAGTGCACTGCAAACTTTTAGCCCCTTTAAAAAAAGGCAAATCACATTTTTTTGCCTTTGTTATTAGCAGAGTTCAACGTGTTCTCGCTCAGTTTTTGTGCATCAAAGAGATAAAACGTTTCTCATCTCTGAACTGTGACCAGAGACAAGAGCTGAAATGATTATGTGAAGTAATGAAAACATTAATGTGGCGAATGGATGTTCCTCCTGCTGTGATTTTAGAGTAATTCTGGGATTGTGCTCACATGCGCGCGCACACACACACACACACACACACACACACACACACACACACACACATTTAATTTTGTATGGGGAATTGAGGCCTTTTATGTAAAAAAAAAAAAAAAAAGAGAGATGCATGAACAGCTTCAGACCCCGACACACACACTCCTTCTCTTTCGCTCTCTCACACACACTTAAACACACATTGTTCCTTTGGGATCTGAGCTTATTCATGAGTCTTATTATACCACGGTTTTCAGGTTTTTTCTTTTGATGTGTCATTGTGTTTCTCGAGCCTTTTAGGTGGTTTTCTTCTTTTCTGAGTAACGTTTCATGAACCCCCACCCCATCCAAGAGACACACACACACACACACACATACTCCCCATCTCTCTCTCTCCTCCCCCTCCCAAAACACCCACTTCACCTCCAGTATCCCTTTTGGCACTAATGATGCCATGTTGTGCATTTGTCTAATTTTCTGAAGTTGCTCCAGCAGGTTCTGTACGTTATACTGGGAGCTGACTGATTCCAGATTTTCTTGAAGACGGATCACGATAGGTTGTGCGTGAGAAGAGCCAGCCGTTTGTTCATTTGTTTCGAGGTTTGTTTGTCTTACTCATCCATGTGTGCTTGTGTGTGTGAGGCAGCAGCAGAATCTGAACAGTATGTGTATATTGTATAAATTCCCTTGTTAATATTAGAGGATAAACACAGGTCTTTGATTTTTTTATTGTATTATACATCAAGTTTGACCTGCATGTTGAAAGATCTATGACTGATCAGATGTGTTAGTCCAGTGTTTTTGCTTCATATTTTGATTTAATTATGATTTGGACACAATTCCAAGACATCACAGTCAGGGAGTATTACTAATTAAGTCTCTTTTCAGACTTATTGAACTCAGTTACCCTCTCACTAGTGCCGCTAACATGAACCTATAGCCCACAACAGTCTAATTGGCCCCAGATAGTTTGAACTACACATGATCTCCAAATGCTTTCAGTCCATTGACATGTTGCAGCGACATGACTGCAGCTTTGAATCCCACTTTGGCTTCCTCCTGATTCCCCATGCAAGATGCATATGCAGATTGCACATGAGCTCTTGTGAAAATAAAGGCACTTGTGGTGAAGGGTCTGAAAAGTCTCCTGAAGTGGTAGACTCTGCGGCCTAATTAACATGCCATAGGTGTTAATTGGCAGCTGGCAGCAGTCAAAGCAGTAGCAGGTGAGCGCCAGCGCTTGTTGAACTTAGATGCACTGAATAGCACGAGGAGTCACTGGAGGTTTATACGGCAGCGATTTGCAAGTCCATGCCCACGGCTGGAGGTTAATTTGGATGTGGAGAAGTCTGACATCATGTTTCCAACCTTCATTCAGGAGGTTAAAGCACCATTTTCCCTTCTTTTTTTGTTTAGTGCCCAGAGAATTTGATTAAAACATTTTAATCAGTGATGCTGCTGGTGCATTTGACTGTAAAACCTGGAAAAAACATAGTGTAATACACCTTTTGGTTTGGATTAGCTTTGTGATTCCACATATAAACTTGATTTTCATCCACTTGCTAACATTTTAAAGTCACTTGAGTGAAAGGTGTGAAAAGCTCTTACATTCTTCCCAGCATAAAGTACTGACAGTGTACTGAAGAGACTGCAGATGATTAGCAGCCTTCCATTAATAATGGTAGGCAACAAGAAATGCATGTGGATTATTGTAAATGCGATTTGACTTCAGTTAAGTACACATCCATCTGCTATTAAATCCATTAAACACACAGGTTCCCACATTACTCTAATGACTCAGACAGAAGCGCCAGCTTCCTTCTTTAAAGCCAAAGTCTTATTGAGCGTCGAAACTATTGTGTATTTATTGATTAGATGAATAATTATCAAGACTTAATGTGATTGATTTATCGCGAAATGTGACGGAATTTAAATAATATGCGGGATTTGTCCTTAAAGAGAACAGTTGCTTCAAATTAAAATAAAAAAAAAAAGAAGTGAAGTTGGAGTCATGAAATTCGGAGTTTATAACCTTAAAGTTTGGAGTATTTATCATCTTTCACATCCAATAACCTGACATGAGCCTCAGTGTGGGTCGTTGTATTTTTACACTTGTGTCATTATTGAATTGTTAAGAGTCTTCCAACTTTTCTCGGCTCTGCCTCTCAGTCTCTCCCCTCCACACCCCTCCCCCCCTCGGGGAACTTGTGGCCCACATTCACAGCCTCCCTGCGGACACTGAGCTATATGAACCTGACCAGTCAATTAGGAGAGAAAACAAAAACTAGCTGCAACCAAACACAATCATCGCGTGCAGTCCAGCAGCTTTGAGCCAATAAACACATCCACGCACGCGTGACAGAGCCTATAGCCTGCACGCGGGATTACTCTGGCCATCACTGGTTCATTACGCGTTACTTTAGATATATTTATAACGCTTTATTACCGTTTGTTTGGTTTTAATTTCACCTAATATTGCTCGGTATTTATTTTAATGCAGTCACTTTCACCTGGCTACTCTCTATGAGTTTATTAGGCCCCCACACATCTAATCAAGACGTTTGGAAGAAAAAAAAAAATAACTTTGACAATAACATTTTGGTTAATTTTCCGCCGTAAGCTCAGTCCACATCCTATAAATCACCATCACAAATAGTCTATTAAGAATACTTTATTAGGTATACCTTGACTAATAATTCGTGTCTAATAGGCTATGGTTTCTCTGAAGAAAGAAAAAAAAAAGTTCAGTTAATTTCTCAAATTGCATTTACTCCTTTTCCATTATTGGAAAATCTACAATCTCTGAATATATATTTTTATTTTATTTTAAAAGTTGAGTCATGATGTCAAACTCTGCACGTGCGTCATTTTCCAACTGAAGCAACACACGTTTTTATACTCATTAAGTTCCCATGAGTTTCAATTATTTCCTGATTTTTTATTTGTACATTTTCTTTTTAAAAAATTCTTATTTATTTAAGTGTAGCTATATTTTTGTTCCCTTTCACCTGATGCTTTGACTGAGTTTGTTCTTTTCGTGTCAAATAAATAAATAAATGAATAAAATGACTCTCTATTTACACTCTCCACTGTGATGTTTGGACTTGGTACTTTTTCTTTCTGTGTTTTGGTCCTCGTTTGACGAATTATTATTATATGGGGGGCCCATTACTGAGGAAAGACAAGACAGTAGTTGTAGGCTGCATCACAAGAGGCACCAGTCAGCCTTTACTGGATTTACTGGTGGCAAATGCCCCAAAAGACGTTTCTCTATTAAAAGACATCGCAGTCACAAGAAGTATTCCTGATTAAAGTTTTAATTAAAGAAAAAAAAATCCAACCTTAACCCTACCTGCAACTGTCGCGTAAATTTGGGCAACATTAGAAGTTATTTAACTGGTGCACTTGGCAGTCAGTAGCTGTAGGTCTCCTTGAAGCACTACACTGGGGAGTTTGTTAAGTAGACTTACCAGACAATGCATGTTTTCCCCACCTAATCAAACAAACGTATTCAAAATGATTTAATAATTAGATAATAGCTAAACAAATCTAGATACTTTTTCCCATAACTTCCAATGTATTGCTAAAATATTACTATTAAAACAAATTACACGGCTGGAGACTTCTCGAAATGACCCTGATGATAATCTTTGCCCGTGTTAAAAAGAACTCACACAAGTTCTGCCTGTAAAACCCTGCAGACCTGCAGCTCTACAGTATATTGTGTGTGTTCTCGAGCCGTGTGTGAGGCTTTGATCTGATGTAAAAATGCGAGTCGCACATTGTGTGTTTGGCGGTGAAAGAAAGGGGAACAGCTTCCTTTGGGGCAAAACACACTCGTCTCTTTCATCAATTAGCCTACCTCCCACCACGACTCAGCCCCACATGAAGTTCCCCCCCGAAACATATTTAGTTCAGTTCATGGGAAAACAAAACATCCATTTTTAAACAGATTTTTCATCAACTTGACTGTTCTGCATTAATATTTTACTTGTGATGGTAAAGCCAAGCAACACAGTTTAGAGCAATGAGTCAGATGTGTTTGCTCCTGACCAGACGAGCCTGCATAAATCTCTTCAGTCACTCTAGGTGGCGAGTTTCGTCAATTTATTAAATTGCAACATTTTGCCAATCGGTTTGCACGGAAAGCATTGTTTCTTTTTTTCCTCCACAGGGCATTATGAATAATTAGAGGCCAAACACACAATCCTGCTTAAGGGGACACCAGGAAAAGACCTGCTCTGCGCTGAGGCGCTTGTGCCTAATGCCAAACCATAAACCATAAGCAGCTGTGAGCGATCAATAATTAATATACACCGGTCGCGCATGGGCGACGTTAACTGGTTCCTGATCTGGTGCTTCCCCGGAAAAAGCTTTTTTTGACTATATGGCCATAATGTGAGGAGTTCAGAGTCTTTAGTTAAGTAAAAGTAGAAATACCAGACTTTAAAAAGACTGCCAAAAGTGTTATCAACCAAATGTGCTTTACTCGTGTGAGGCTGCGCACAGTTTTACTATGCTGTTGGTTATTCTAAAGCATTGCATAATGTTGTCATCATATCTTTTATAAGATAGACTTTGATAAAGTAACTACAGCTTTATGTAATGCAGTTTTAAAAAAAAATCTCCCTGAGTTACAGTGGGATAAAATAATAACTCAAGTATGGTACAAGCAGACTACCTCTCATTTGCACTTGAGTAAATGTACTCAGTTACATTCCATCACTTATCATAAGACTCTGTTATACATGTTCATCGTATCATAACAGACAGGCTGCTGTAGTCATGGGTTCATTGGAAAGAATTAATTTTCTAAGAATTAAATATTTATAGATAAAAGAAACTTAGTGATTGATTCGTATTTTAAGAAGTTTTATTTAAAGGACATAACAACGAACATACATTCAAAAAAGTCTAAATTTAGACTTGCTCTCTGAGGCCTTTAAAGTAAATTTACAAGTATAGGGGATTTTCAAAATAATGGTCTACATCCTCCGTGCAGGATCCGTCCAGGAAAAGAGCATCACAACTTTGTTGGCCTCCACTCACTTAATAGCCTAACTGCTAAACTCCTTCTAATCAGGCCAGTTTGCAGAGTTTGAACTGGAAATCCTCCAGTCAGCAGGTTTACCTCAGTTGAACTAAAAGAGCTTGTGGGTCCAGTAGTGTGATTGTTCCCCGCCTCTGGAGACTATTCAATAAATGATTATAATGAAACTACACACGCATAGCTCGTAAAGATCTGAAGCTGAAGTTTAGATAACAACACATTTCTGATGTTTTGCGATGTTGTAAAAGACTGATAAATGTGTGTAAAAATAGACCTCTGACTTTTTAAAATGACTAACAGGCTAATATCTTATCTATGACCCAACATCTTATTAATTCTAAGTTGTAAAAAATCTGTAAATAAATCTTAATTTCTTAAAGTTTAGCTCCACTTGTAGCCTATATGTTGCTGCAGAAATTAATATTATTTAGTTGTTAAATTTAGAATAAAACCTGCGTGTTTTCCTTAAAATATTCATCTTTGTGGCAGTTTGATTTGAAAAAAAGGAGTTTAAATATTTGTCTTTTAATTGCATGGTTGGTGAATCGGAAAACACGGTGTAGTAGTTTTAAGAGTTTTCATTTCAAGTGTCACCAGGTGTTTCCTGACAGAAGGCAGTGAGGTGTCATTTGTATTTGACACTTGTTTCTAATTTCTGAAACACATAAAATGGCATCAGTAACGATCACTTGGATTTGTTCTTTGTATTGGAAAAAAAGTTTTTAGAAGTGGGTAAGAGGTTTGTAAAGTGAGCGCTTTTTTTCCTGCGCTCACAGTGACACAAACACGGTGCGTGCACGGTGATGTTGGATTTGAAGGCTGTGACAAAGCGCGAGGGAAATTCCTTTTCTCCCTGTGGGAGCCCACGGGTGCCCGCGATCTGCTGTAGTTTGCAAGAAGAAACGTTCCCAAGATTTTAATCGGTGAAATGACCCAGTCGATGCAGTCCCGGTTAACAGATGACTTCAGTCCATCTGATACGTTCTTGCAGCCAAATAGCATCGTTGCCGGCTACTCGACTGAAAAGATAAGGTGCGTTTGGGAAATGTTTGTTTCTGTGTTTAGTCAGATTTAATGACAACATAAACTTATCTTGAAAACCATAATGAATGGCCATTAGAACTACAAAGGTTTCCAAATGGTGCGCGTTCAAGGGAATATTTTAGTGTCATATCAAAATTACAACTCGAGTAAACCAATTTTCTCCACACAGGAATAAACACAGACTCAAGTGAACCGCAAAGATCAAGCTCGGGGAATATCACAAAGTGTTTTCCAAACTGCAGCAGACTTCTTGAGCAATTAAGAGCGTTTGGCTTTGAATGGTAAAGGAAATAGCTTTCCTTGCTGTTAAATGTCACCAGGAACGCGCCCGGGGCATAAAGTGACCACTTTGTTTTTGTTTTGTGTGCTTAAATCCCTCTCAGTTACAGCGACTGTGATATCATAGGAGAACCAGGGGTCAAACCAAAGTCTGTAGAAAGCTTCTTTTTTTAACTTTAAATAAAATGCCATTAATTGTTCTTATATAAAATTGTATTTCGTTTTATCTCTGATAGTTCTCCCCCCCCCCCCCCCCCCCCTATTATTTAATGAATTTATAACATCAAAATGCTTTTATTTAGTTTGCACATAAAACCAAATGATTTGAACATTGACCCCAAAAGGCAAATATTGTCTTTTATTTTCCCTTTAGCCCAAAGTGCGTTAAATTATTATGATTAAAACAACCTAAGATTTAAGATAATAATGCAACATGCAGAGAGAGATTTCATTTGTTCCAAGTTACTGAATTAGAGTTTGGTGTTTCAGAGGAAAGCTGTCTGTGAAGAATGCAAGGTGTAGGTTTTGTTTCAAAGTTTGGGGGACACGCATGAAATAGGGTTTGGGGGTCCAGCATCAAACAATTAATTCTCATGCATATTGGTAATTTTTTTCTGCACAATTGTATGCCTTTTCTGCATCAGCTCTAAGTGGAAATGTCTTTAAGTTAATCAAAATAAAAGTCCTCTGTAGCCTCGCTCACACTGGACAAAAAAAAAAATCACTAACATGGGCTAACATCTGGCTTTTGTATTTGATGGGAAAGATTAAAATCAGCATTTACACCCTGGCTCTGTAGTAGTCGCGGGTATTTCTTGGCACCAGCTCCGATCAGCTCCGATTGGCAGTGATGGAAACACGACACCCGGGTGTATGCACTAATTGTAGCCCCTTTGTCGGCACAAAATACTGTCCATCTCTGTTTAAGTTGTGCTTTAACATTGTTCAATCTGTACCAAGATTGAGAGAGAGACTGAATAAGTTAGAGATATAAAAAGAAGTAACATTTTCACAGGCCTCCATACTGCTTTCTACTGTTTACTAACCTGTTCTCTGGCCAGTCTGTGACATTGAACGTGACACACCAGGGGAAAAAAAACGAAAGGCATACTTATCTACTGCTTAACCATGTAAATAACTCTCATCTACTTGCAATGGGAAAGCACTTGTTTTTATACTTTTATTTTAGGGGATGGATGCATGTCCTATATACTGAGGGGGACATGTCCCCCCTTCAAAATCTGCACCTATGAAAGGATAGTCCAAATCCTACTCTTCTTTTTTTATTGTATGTTTATGTTCTCAGGTCTTTTGTATTACTTTTTGTGCAGGACCACTTCTTGTCTTCTTCAAACCAGCAGCAGATTTTTAATAAACCCTGAACTGTGAACATGATTTTTTCTTTCTGCCTTATACACTGCCTGGCCAAAAAAAAAGTCGCCACCTGGATTTAACTAAGCAAATAGGTACGAGCCTCCTATTGGATAATTACTGCATGGGCGATTATCTTTCAGCTGGCAACAAGTTATTTAACCCCAACTGGTGCAATGAGTTGCTTCTCATTTCCTAAACAACCATGTCGAAAGACACATCCCGTGGTCGTGGAAAAGATGTTAGTCTGTTTGAGAAGGGTCAAATCATTGGCATGTATCAAGCAGAGAAAACATCTAAGGAGATTGCAGAAACTACTAAAATTGGGTTAAGAACTGTCCAACGCATTATTAAAAACTGGAAGGATAGTAGGGACCCATCGTCTTCGAGGAAGAAATGTGGCCGGAAAAAAATCCTCAATGATCGTGATCGGCGATCACTTAAACGTTTGGTGAGATCAAATCGAAGAAAAACAACAGTAGAACTCAGGGCTATGTTTAATAGTGAAAGTAAGAGCATTTCCACATGCACAATGCGAAGGGAACTCAAGGGATTGGGACTGAACAGCTGTGTAGCCTTAAGAAAACCACTAATCAGTGAGGCTAACCGGAAAAAAGGCTTCAATTTGCTAGGGAGCATAAAGATTGGACTCTGGAGCAATGGAAGAAGGTCATGTGGTCTGATGAGTCCAGATTTCCAGGCAGATGAAGTGATGTACCCATCATGCCTAGTGCCTACTGTACAAGCCTGTGGGGGCAGTGTTATGATCTGGGGTTGCTGCAGTTGATCAGGTCTAGGTTCAGCAACAGTATGTGCTCAAAGAATGAGGTCAGCTGACTACCTGAATATACTGAATGACCAGGTTATTCCATCAATGGATTTTTTCTTCCCTGATGGCACGGGCATATTCCAAGATGACAATGCCAGGATTCATCGGGCTCAAATTGTAAAAGACTGGTTCAGGGAGCATGAGACATCATTTTCACACATGGATTGGCCACCACAGAGTCCAGACCTTAACCCCATTGAGAATCTTTGGGATGTGCTGGAGAAGGCTTTGTGCAGCGGTCAGACTCTACCATCATCAATGCAAGATCTTGGTGAAAAATTAATGCAACACTGGATGGAAATAAATCTTGTGACATTGCAGAAGCTTATCGAAACAATGCCACAGCGAATGCGTGCCGTAATCAAAGCTAAAGGCGGTCCAACGAAATATCAGAGTGTATGACCTTTTTTTTTGGTGGTGACTTTTTTTTTGGCCAGGCAGTGTATATCTTGGTACAATCACACACCTCTTGTACACCAGTTTAACTTGTAGCAAACTTGGGTCACGAGTATAAAAGGAATTCCCTCAGGTCAGAGAGAAAGCTGCGTTTTGAGGACCTTCTTAGCAGCCTTTGCCTCACTGGCCTTTGACCCCATCAGCCCTCTCTAGTGAAGGAGCATAATCCACCTAACATGGATTTAAACAAACAGTGTAATCCATAACACTCAGCCGTTGCACACCATCTCATTCAGGTTATGAGCCCTGCTGCTGTTGTGACTGCTTTGCTTTGAGTGGGGTGATTTTTCTCACAGACTTTATTGTCCTTTGGCAGCAGGAGTGAGTTTTCACTGTAATTTCACTGTGAAGGAACATTGACTTTAAATGGGAGTATGCATCTGTGAAGGTGTGCTCCTTGTGATTCCCCTGCCACACACCTGCGTTATAACTTCAGTGTGAGTGTGAAACGTGGTCGTCGTGTTTTCCCAGTGCACAGCTCTGGTTCTGTGTGTGCTTCAGTACAGCTGTGTTTGTGGCCCTTGCACCTCTGCCCTTGCCTGCCTCCCCACCGCTTCAAGCCTCACTGCTCCCCCCTCCTTCCTTAAAAAAGTTCATCAATATTTTGGTTGACCTTTGACTTGACCCGCACAATTAAACAATGGGATTTTGGGTACACTAAATGGCCTGGCTTTGCTACAGAGGGCAGACTAATGAGAGGATGTCGTCTTTAGTTTATAGTTCAGTCCAGAAAGCAGTGGAGCAGAAAAACAACCCGACGTTCCGTTAAGCTGCCTCACGCAAACTTTCAAAGCAAGGGCACTTGGAATCGGACTGGGCTTTCCAATGTCATTTACCTTCACTCATGTAACCCCACCCATCCACCTCCATCCCCTCCTCCAACTTTATCTTGCCTGAGTTTCCCCCTTTTTTAATTTAGCTGTCTTTTAAGTTGCATTTCCTGCTCCAGTCCAATAACAAGAGAAACAAACATTTAGCAGGTTTACATGAGCAGATGTAGAACAGTGCTTACAGTATGTGCTGTCATAGTCAGTGTGTGTGTTTGTGTGTGTGAGAGAGAGAGAAAGGCTGTTTTTTGTATGTTTAGCTGTGTTACTGATGTACTTTTCCCTCGGTCTTGCCAGTGTTGCTTTTTCAGTCTCCCAGCTGGAGTAACAACTGACTGCTGAGCCCTTTTTTTATTATTAAAAGTCTGACAGTGGCTGGTCTTCACCACAGTCACGCAGGTATTAAAACACTGCATAGAAGTATTTACCCAAAAAGTGGTCTTAGTACGTTTGGATGTACTTTTACCTCCAGAAACAGGGGTTTGAGGGTCCTCCTCAAGAAAAATATGAGCTTGACTTCTTGCCGTGTGGTTATTTTTAATGCACAGTTTTCATACTTTTTCTGCATCAATTTATGGTGTAAAACTTTGAGGGGGACAAATGCAGAGGGACATGTTCCCTGTGTCCTCCCCCAAAATCTACACCTATGCACTCCACTAAATATCACAGGCAAATATTGCACTTTTTGCCCTAACACATTTATTTATCTAACAGCAGTTGTAAGTAAACTATAATAAACATATAAAATACAAAAAAATGCTGTAGATTACACCAGTGATCCCCACTCTTTTTGGCTTGCTGATCCTTGAAATGAAGCAGTGTGCACTTTGTCAACCCCGAGACTGGGAACCACTGGATTAAACTATCTGACAGTAAATAAAGTAGTTAAAATCAGCTCCAACTCCACATCAAAATACTGCTTACACATCAATTCATCACTGATGTTTATCCAATAGTACAATATGTAATGTTAGAGCATTGTCAGAGGCTGCTCTGCATAACAAGTACTTTTAACCTTTTCAGATCGCCTGTCCATTCAATAGGCGCAACTTTTCTACATTCTGACTTGATTTCCTAATGATACAATCAGCTTATAATAGATCCTATTGAAAATGTACACAGAATATTCATCTCAGGAGATTTTCAATATTGTTTTATGGAGATGCTTCAGAAATTGAGGATATTTTGAGTAGTGAGAACAAATTCAATACAAAGTGAGTATGCAATGTGTTTTAAAGCATCTCTTCATTCATTGATATGAGTTTATTAAAAATGAACAAACTCATGATTTTTGTTTATCCTTTGGCATGGACAGAAAAAATAACATAATAAAGTATCTTAATCAAAAATATTTTGTGCAAATAATTCTTGAGTGTATTTAGAGTAGAAATTACAATAATGTTTTTCTGGTTATAACATAAATGGGTTCTGAACAGTGTAATTAGGTTACAGCCTACAAAAAAAAAAAAAAAAAACTAGACACAAGGATAACAACACAGGAACATGACAAAAAGCAGGTATTCCTCTGACTAATAACAACATTTTTTGAGTCAGTATATTTAAAGATCCCCTCCGGATGTATTAAACTCAGATTTATGGTGAGCACCATCAGCAAATACATTTGTATAAAAGCCTTCTAGTGTCAAACTTTGCACACACAATATTTCTTTCCTAAAGCTGTATCCCTAGGACTTTTTGAGATTTAAAGCTTCACCTTAAAATACACAGGATGTTTCCTTGAACATTAAGCTAAATAAATAAGTTATGGAAAATCCAAATACTTTCATATTTTCAGTAAATCCCAGCTACAGCCCTGCCCCCCTGCACTTAAAAAACTACACATTTTTTAAACACCTCATGATAACTGCATGCATGACATTTTCCATGAGCTGTTTTAGTTTATGTGTCTGGGCCTATATTCATTATTTTGTTACTTCATTTCTTAAAACCAAATTTTAGCCTTTGAGTAATGTGAAAAAGTTTTAAACCCAGCAATTAAATTCTGCACTCTGATGGATTTCGAGAATGAAGCTGAGCAGACGCCGCTCTGCACTTAAATGATTTATTAGTGCATCAGCTGAGTGTTTATATAGTATAATGGCACTGAATCTATCACTGCCATAATATTGTCACAATGGAAACATGTGTGTTGTTACTGTTATATATCTGAATGCCAGTAATACTATTGCTCGAGCCCCTCCCCCCCCACACACTATATAAACACACACATACGTACGCACACGCTTCAACCCTATGGTGCACATACACATGCTGGCTCCATCTCCATTCATTGGTTCAATCTTTCGAGGAACCTCCTCCCAGAGCGACAGACTCGATATCTTTCGCTCTAATAATCTCTCACAAACGCTGCGTGTGGCTTTAGTGTCCCCGAGTGCTCTACGCATGAGATGGTTCGTATAGGACTCACTGTATGACCACAGAGACAAATAAACAGACTGTACGCACACGCAGCAGTAATATTCCTCCTCCACAGCTCTTAGGATAGCATTTTACATCACAGTCTTGGCAGCTTAGAGTTAGACCTGCTGTATGATATCCATTAAAATAGATACATTTGCTCATTTGAAGGGATTTTCCTTTATTCAAAGCCTTGAAATAGCACCTGATGTGTTGGATGAGGGGATAGACAGCATGAGAAATAACAGTGACAAAGGATTGAGATGAATGGAATTGGGAGAAGAGGACTTGCTGTCTGAAAAGCAGAGGGAGGAGTACTGTGTCATGCATGGACATTTGTGTGTGTGTGTGTGTGTGTGTGTGTGTGTGTATGTGTGTGTGTGTGTGTGTGTGTGTGTGTCTTTGAGATGGAAATAGACAAGCAGACACATTATGGGATTACGGATGTGATTTTGGTCTAAAGGGAGGTTAGAGGATCTGGCTGTCTTGGAGCGAGAGGAAAGGAGAGGAGAGGGGGAGCGATGACTCCGGAGTTCTCAATCTAACCCTGGAGGAGTCTCACATCAGGGCAACAACAACGCTCAGAGGGGAGCGGTGGATGTCCATCATCATAGTCAACAGATTCCTGAAGAGATGAACAACAGAAACATTAAGTAGAGAAAGTGTCTTGAAAATACGAACATGTGTCCTTTTTGGCCCATTGTGACGACAGTTTGGGAGGTTCAGAGTGAATGACTTGCTGGTGGCTCTGTGCTCACGCTGGCACTTTGCCCAAGCAGCGGGTTCATTACCACTGAATCAGTTACAGCAGACTGACACCCAGACTTCAACCCGTACACCTCACAGCTCTGACAAGACCGCCCTCCTCTTCTGTGCCAAGATGGTTTGAGACCTCCTCTTTTGTGATGCAGCTGGCTTACAGTCCTGTGACCTCTGAAGCAGGAAAGACACACCTAAAAGTCCTCTTAGGTTGTTTGCACTTTATCCACCCTGAATAATACTTAAAGGTTAATTTCCACCTGATTGCACCATTTTTGTAGGATGATGTTACTGATCTGTGCATTGTGTTAAAGGTAAACTGACATCTTGGGAAATACACTTATTGGCTTTCTTTCCTCCCTGATGAAACGTTAACGAACTTAAAGTTTCAATGTATGTAACGAACAAAAGTAACATATTTCTGGTTTGCAGAAATGTACAATGTCAACATTTATTCTGCCGATTTGGTGGGAACAAGCATAGTCAGCATTATTATCTTCTGATCCAGAGTCATTTCTATGAGTCTTCATGCAGTTTAACAAAAGGTGGTAATGGATATCTGTAAGATCAAGAAGCAGTTCTAATCAATAAGTAAGGAAATGCACCATGCAGTAAAATTCTCTAAAACTACTACTCAAATCCATCTGCTATTTAACTGATAGTTTGACATTTTGGGAAATATGGTTATTAGCGTTCTTGCAAAGTGTTTGATTATAAGATTGATATTACTCTCAGGACTGTTCTGAAGTGTAAAAACATCAAGTTGCAGTTTTATAGAAGGTAGCAGACTATTCCATGGCTGGGACCAAGAATTTTCCTAAGCAAAAATAAATTGTGTTAGATTTTTAGCTTTAGTGTTGCTGATAGGCAGATTTTGTTACCTTTGGACAGAGATAAGTTAGCTGTGCCCCCATTTTCAGTATTTATGCTAAGCTAAGTTCTGGTTGTGCTGGTGGTAGCTTCATAGGCGTATATACTACAGACAAGAGAGCAGTATCCTCCAAACTGTGAATTGCTATTTTTATACTTTTGTGCTGCTGGACAACACATTCTCACTAACAGTTCATCAAATTGTGGTATTTGGTCAGTGGCCCATCACGTCAAAATATGATGCACTAGCTACTCCTCCATTGTCAGTTTGGACGTTCAGGAATCCTCTCTTTTCAACTTTCCATTTTCAAAGGAAATACAGTCCTAGTACAGTCTTTTTCTAAATAAACTTAGGACATGAATAAAAAAAACATTTTTAGGTTTACGTCATTAGGTTTAAGCAACATAAGCAGGTGGACATCATGGTTTGGCTTAAAATAAGGACCCTTGTTACTAACGTAACATAAAGTCATGTGACATGTCACTAGAATAGTTTGCTAAATATACTGGTACACTATGCTGTTAGCTTGATTGAGTTTTGGTTTCACCTTGGACACAAACAGCAGGCTCCTGGGTCATAGTCCAGAGTTTGCATCCACCTCCCCTCCCACCCACCCTGTGCAGACTTTGTCGCTCCTTATACTGTGGAAGTTGCCCGGTGTGTCAACAAATGCTATCGCCCAAGTCGTCTCATACCACCTCTGTACGTTGGTGTCTGACGCCAACGGGCCACTGACCAATTGTCAGCAACCAGGCAAGTCAGAAGTGACACCAGGTTGTGCTGGTAAGTGGGTTTTGTTAAAGATTTGGACAAACAGGCTAGCTCTTTCCTGTTTCCAGTGTTGTGCTAAGCTAATGTGGCAAACAAAGTTAGCCGGCTGCTGGTGGTAGCTACATATTTACTGCATAGAAATGTGAGTGGTATCAGTCTTCTCATCTAATGCTCAGCAGGAAAGCAAAAAAAAGCACATTTCCCAAATCGTGAAACTGTTCCTTTAAGGTGTATATTGTGGAGATGGACCAAAAAAAAGTAAAATTCTCTTCACAGCAACTGAGTAGCAGCAGAATCTACCTTATAATAATCTCTCATAAATGAAAACATATGCAGCTGGCCCTTTTAGAGGGAAAAATGATTGAGAGCCCCAATTGAAAGAGGAAGTAAAGAAGGTCAAAAAGTGATCTTTATTTTCTTAAGCATCCTTACCTCTGCTATTAGCCAGTGGTACTTTCTTAACCTTTTTGGTCTTGAATCAAGGGCCTGCTCAGTTGAGTCCCCCCTCCCAAATGGAATTAGACTAAAATTATAGCATGAGGTCATGGCTCCCTGGCAATGAACTCAACAACTAAAAAGGGGTTAGCAAAAAAGATTTGAACCTTTTGAAGAGCATGGCTTGGTATAGAAATAATCATAAAAAATAAAGTAAATTATATTTACTGAAGTATGTCAGAGCATGTTAAAGCCAGAAACCTCAAAGTGGGAGGACTATAGCAGGAGTTTTATGGAAGTGGCCAGTTTCAGCATTCTTGTGATATTCCCAAAGGAACTAAAGATAGCAGGGCTGTAAAGTACACATAAAGGCTTGTGTGCTACAAGTACTTACACACATAGTGCCTTGTATGTTAAAGTTTGTTCAGATAGGTACCTAAAATATCAGGTCTGTTTCATTGTTTTTACAATCACGGCCGTCCGCCTTCTAATTATGTGATCTTGCAAAATGGTTGTGGTGTGGCATAAAGTTTATATTGTGAGGACGGCAGCGAGTCGAAAACACCAAAGTGGAGGAAAAAATCATCACTGTTCTCCAATTGGTGTAAGAAGTTACAAGAAAATTCCAAACTTTACACTCAGTTTAGTTATGATAGCTGCGTATGATGTTGGGAAGTTGTGTTTGCATCTGGTTTTTAACATCCTCAAAGTGCAGCTTCCTTTGCTTTGCTTGTGGTTCGTCTTTGTCCAATAGCTTCACTTATGGGGCTTTTAAAACAAACGTCCTGGGGCATCATTTTAACCACAGTACCTTCATATGGAGCAGACCCTCTCAACACATGGGATGCAGTCAGGGGCGGGATTTACAGGCAGAAATCCTCAACAGGGCTTCAGTTTTTCAGATACCCCTACTGGAGATAGGACAAAACACATCCATGTATTTTTTTAAATATAATTTTGACATGTCTCCTTCATGCAATGGATGGTTGTGACAAAAATATTTTAAACAGCAAAACAGCAGAAAGTGTTGAAACTGATCAGTATAATGACTCACCCAAAAAAGTGCATAATAAACCCACATCTGTTCAAATTCGCATTAATATAATTAATATCTGCCCTAAATGTGCCCTACAACTCACAGCAACAAACATACAAAATACGTATTCATTATAAAAACTATAGCCTATAGAGACTTTTACATACAAAGTTGTTAAAGACAGTTTGTCAGCACAGTTCAGGCTGCATATTGACTATGAAACTTACAGGTGGTGTAATTAAGCAAAAAGTGTAAAATGCATTTTTTTTCATGTTATGTAAGAATAAAAAATAACTTGCTTGTTAAAAACTCTATTAAAATCTATGAAGCTCAAGATTTCAAAATGTATCTCTTACAACTCTTGTTCCCATGCACCATCCGTATTTTTTCCTGCGTAATGCGTAAAAGTAATGTACCAAATTTCGTACATATCCCACATAATGATGAACCTGTAATTCATGCATAACCCACATACTTTGGAAGGCTACCATCATGTAACCAATGAACTGTCGAGAGTAGAGAGGGAAGTGGTCCGAGCAGTGCACTTAGGAGGCACATTGGGGCAAAGGACTTTCCCCAGGAGGCTGGTGTTCAGATCCATGTGAACTTAGACTGAACACTAAGTCATTTTAAGGTACGTCCTCACAATGTTTGTTTTCCTAAACCTAACCACAGTAACTTTACATTAAGGATGTAACAGCATTCGTGGGGTGCTAATTCGTAGGATATCATATGAACCGTTGTATTAGGATAGGTTAAAACCCAGCATTAAAAAATTACGTTAAAAACATAATTTTCTATAACTTAAAAGATACAAACCAAAATATTCTTACTCCCAAATCATCAGATATTGCCACTTGGTCGGTGGACTTTGACATCCACATATGATGCGCTACGTAGTATCCTATTGTGTCTGTTGATGACGTTCTGTCAATTTATACCTTTTACTTACATCGTGTCTTTTTAAAAACACACCTCCATTTTCACAGGAAATGAACAGTTTCTGCTCATTAGTTGCATACAATCTTTTTCAAAATAAACTTAAAACCTCATATTTATTGTATTGTGCAACAAACACATGTTAAGTTTATTAAAAAAAAGACATTTTGGTGTGGCTCAAAATTCATATGGAAAGCGAACACTGGGCTTCTGGGTGAAAGTCATGTTATTGTCCCACAGCATTTCAAGGTGACGTCATCAAGTGGCATTATAAACTGATGCCGTATCATACTGCCATGAAAGGATGGCTTTTTTCATCAGTTTGACATAGAAGTCACGGACCAAGTGGTGATATTTGACAACTTTGGAATAAGAATGAGTTGTACAAACACCATTCTTATTTCTACTCCTTTCTTTTAAAATATATATACATATATATATATATATATATATATAAGATTAGTTTCCAGGCTGTAAAAAGTAAAAGGGTCCCCCTGCCCCCTTAAATTACGCCCCTGGATGTAGTCCTTTACTGCCAGTTTTGGATGACAATAAAAAACAACTATATATTTTGAGTTCACCTCATACTGTATCTTAACAACAATAGAAATACACATGTTTCTCCTCAGCTGTGAGGAAGACTGTGACTCATCAGTTGTGTGACACGATGACTCCCACAGAGCTGACCTACCGCTGGGTGGTAAATTTGGAACAAGGTTTTTTATGCAGCAGTAACAACATGGCAACACGCCTACAACAACAACAGCAACAACAAATACTACTAATGGGGGAAAAGAATCTTAATCAGAATCATAATATCAAACTTTTAATACAAGATCTTTATAACTATTTATATCAAAGTGTTTCAGAACAAAGGTGTTAATAGAAGGTGTAAAAAGGAGAATACAGATAGAATACAGAAAGCTTGAAAGATCAAAGGTACAGAACAATAAAACACAAGCTGAAATGAAAAGACAATATGTGATGTAATGAAGTAGGTGGCAAAATGCAGCAAAATGGCCACTCTATACTATAAATGACATCTGAAATTAGATTTAAAATCAACAGAATTTTAACAAGAAAAGCTGTTTTCGAGTTCGTAGGTCGAAACTGCAGAAGCTGAGCTGGTGAGACAGTTTGGAGACTTTAGTCAGGTGACCACAGACAAAATGTACTCTGGGGCCTTGCTGAGAAATGGTAATTAAAATAATTCAAAAATGAATTTTAATGCGAAGTGGGAGCCAGTATAATGAGACTGAGTAATGTGAGCAGGCTGTTTTGGTGTTTGTTAGAAGTCTTCTGTTCATTGTAAGCGCTGCTCTCCAGCACACACACAGGACAAACAACCTCCAACAGAGATGAGCCCAAAAAAGCAATTACAGCATGTCCTTTCAGCACAATAACACTCACACTGTAATGGACCTGTCTACAGCCAGTTACTGGCATGAGCTTGACTGGGAATGGAAAAAACAGCACTTGATCAATTCAAGCTATTTAGAGTTTTTCAGCGATTACAGCTGAAGTAGATATGTTTTAATTAGTTTGTGTTTACTCTGTGTGGGTGTGTGTGTTGGACGGCAGTGTTCCTGTCAAACTGAAGTTACATCAAGCAGTGCAGCACAGTGGGGGCCACGGAGGAAATGTAATCATAATGATGGCATTGTCATTAGTAAACAAAGGTGTTTTTTATGACTGGCTTTCCTGTTTTTATCTACAGTGTTTGCATTATGTTCCACTCTGTAGTAAAGTCTGCAGTTACCAGCTGTCATTATGGATATCAACTCAAGCTCTGCGGTAGTTATAAGTAATCGCAACAGTTGAAATACACAGAGAAAGCTAAATACAGCTGTCTCCCTGTTCTGTAATTGTTGAGAACTATTCATTTGCTTCAGAGATGCGTTAAGAAATGAATACCTACAACCATAAGTTGAACAAAATGTAGTTTAACAATATCATGGGACAATAGGACATGACAAAACTAAAGAAATAATCAGTGCTTTTGACATTTTAGTCCTCAGACCATCAGGAAAAAAATCAGTGCATCAGACATAAGGTCCTACACACCTGCCAATAAGTCAGTGGTATGTGAAAACTTGTTTAGTGATACTATTTCTTTATACTGATATATACAGCTGTAAAATCTATTTTGACACACTAGAGAGCAGAATTTATTATTGCACAAGGACAAAATTTATGGTCAGTATTGTAGCCTTCAGATGAAGCATGATTAAATTGCAACACGTGAGAGATGACCTCAGACTTTTAAAATAGTGACAACCACTATTACAATACTTTGCAGTCTACTGTAAATGTGACAGTATAATGAGTGTATCAGGAAATGTTGTTCTCATCCTAAATCTTTTTGTGTCTACAGTAGCATTGTGATGATACTGGAATTTTTCACTTCGGTACAGTACCTTGAAAAATATTGACACTAGATACCATTTTTAGAAAATTGACATGAGGGCATACAATTAAAATATTTTATTAAAAGAAAAATAAAACAAGGCTATAACATGATGGTGATATGCTTGCTTTTTAACCACACATTCACATGGACAAACAGCTGCATTGTGAATGGAATTGTTTACATGCTTGCCAATGTACTTTGCACATTACTGGAGGATTCCACTAAAGGGCACACCAGAGAACTCAGACTGAATAGAACTTATGGATTTGCATTAGGTTAACAATAAATGTGGCGACACACGAGAAGGTTATGATATTATTAATTCTGAGATCACAGCAAAAAAAATGACAGTGGCGCCATCATAGATGGTATCTATCAAACACGTTATGACAATGGTAAGTATGTTTCTCTCATTCTGCCAGTGCACTATACCACACTGCCATGTACATGTACATATGGTATCTTGCAGACATGTAGCATTCATTTCTAAGTGCATGCACAGCTAACACTCTAAATAGATACAAGATACATGAGGCAGCCATCATGTGCACGTGACGATGTAGTTATAAGTGAGTACATCTTGGGTTGGAATCAAATCTAAGTGGGGTGTACGATCTGTCAGGTGAGAGCTAGACGTTAGCTTTTAGAGGAAAAAATAGGATATTATACAAACTGCAATAAAAACTCATTACATGTACAAGTACATAACACGTCGAATCACTCACTATGAATTCTTTAGACAGTCACCTTTTATTGAAAATCAATTGTAGCCTTCTGCTGTGTTCTTCGTAGTGTGGACACAGCATTATAATTTTATACAGCTTTTTTATGCCTCTGTGCTGGCAACAGTTGTAGCTAGGGCATAACGTTTTCAGGTTGTTTGTATGTACATACAGTAGGTATGCACTATTCTTGTGAACCCAAGAGTGACGTTTTTAGGGAATTTTTTCAGATTTGGCAGAAACGTCCGCTTGGACTCAATAAACTCATCAGATTTTGGTGATTAAAGGCCTTGTGACGTCACAAAACATGTTTTTGGCCATAACTCAAGAATTCATATGCTAATTTTGATCAAATTTCACACAAATGTCTAAAATGATTAAGTGACGACATTCTAAATCCAAAAGGTCAAAGTTCAACTTCACTGTGACATCATAGTGTTCTGCAAAATCACTTCTTTTTTTTTCTTTTTTTTTACCATTACTCAAGGCCATCAGAAACAAAAGGGAAGGCAATGGGTCAGATGCTGAAGTAGCGACACTAATCTTGGGTGTCCACCTTGAAACTGTGCTGATTGTATAGATCTTCTGAGCTGTCCGGTTGAAAATGTCACCAAAATATACACTTAATCAGTTCTATTAAATCCCCTCGAAGTCTTTATTACATAAACTCTGTAAGTCTGGACAGACATGGATGTTAACTGAAACATGACAGGTTGGCAGAGGCATACAACCATGAGGCAATAATTCTCGTTTAACATAGAACAGACTACAATGAGTAAAACTGGCGCATTTCCTCTTTAATATGATGCAACACCAACTTATCGGGAACTTAAAAAATCCAATACTATAAATCTTGTCCCCCATGACAACCTCATTCATCACAGGAAATATATATCCTCAAATAATAAATTCTGACACATATCTCACTGCTGATGGTGTGGTATTTGTAAAGGTGGATTGCTTAAGCTTAAATTCTGAACACATGCACACACACAGGCTAAATCAGCATGGTCAGAGATGTGAAACATGATGAACTGGAGCACATGTCGAGGATTAATTAAACGTTAAATCACCTGCACTGGTGTACATGATAGATGTTCTGAGAGACATTCATTCTGATGGGAGTGTTGGGAGTGTGGGTGGTCGATCTGTACACCACACCTCAGCCAGACTAACATTCACTGCACTTCCTTTGAAAAGCAATGGGACAAAACATGCTGCGCAAAGCATGTAAGCAATCACACACATGCTGTAGATTACTCACAACATGATGCAGGTCGCTTGTTCCCATGTGTCATGAGTCGGCAAATTCTTTCCTATGAATTAGAATCTGTCTTCAAGACATAACCAACCTCGTCCTGCTCTTTGTCTAATCCTGCACGTACAACTTTAATGACCTCAGCTGTAAAAACAGAGAGCGTACTCATCTCCTCCTCCGCGCCCTGTCCTACGGCAGGTCCCTGGAGGCCGGCGTTGGCGAGGGGGAGTTCGCGGGAGTCAGGTTTTTGGGGGAACCCAGATGCTTGGTTTGAAGGAAGCTAAATAACTTCAAGGTTCACTTGGTTAAGCGCCGTAAGACATATTTCAACACTTCCTTCACTCTCTCCCTCACACTCTAGGTGGGTGCGCCTCCACTGTATGTTTGTCTAACGCAGTGTGAGAGAGTGAAAGTTTGTGTTATTCTTCAGTGCATATCAATCCTTCTACATTTATGCAGCCAAAAGGTGTCTGGTTGAAAGAAAGAATATCAGGAATCAAGTGTAGCGCCATTTTAGAGCAAGAAGAAGAAAAACAAACAGGTAGTACAGGGGTGAATAGAAATGTTATTGTGAGTAAGTGTGAGTAAAGGAGTTAAACGCTTCCATTGCTCTCCCTTTCTCTCTCTTTCTGCCCCTCAGGCTCCATAAAATGGCAGTGGATAGCAGGCCGTCCCTGTGGAGCATCACTAGGATAAACACACACTCATGAATGGCCTGCATTGAGCCGGGGCTCGAAGGGGATGCAGGGGAATACAGGGGTCACTGGTGGACCCCCTCCTGCCGTGGAGAGGTCGCCACACTGACCGCCCTCATAACAGCCAAAGTCAAGGAGGATAAATTCTTTGGTAAACCCCTTCTCCACTCCTCCACTGCCATCAGCCCATGTTTCCTCCATCCCTCATTCTTCTACATCCCTAAAGAGTGAATTGATAGCCCCATGAATCCCTCTGCTCTGCTACTGAGAGACTGATTATTTGTTTAGACTGGGAAAGTCATTAAGCATTAACGAGAGAGTATCAATCTGTCAGGCTGTCAGCTTAAACTACTCTGAACTGGAAATCAGGTAACAACAGTGGAAAGAACTTTTATAGGTGTATCCTGAGCTAAAGGACACGTACAGTAATAAACTGGTAACATCAACACAAGACATGATCAAAATGTGGCTGATGATGAATGTGTATTACAGCTAAGCTTATAGACTTATTTGGTCTACTTTACCAAAGATGATGCTTTCTTTCTTCCTGGTTCATCTTGAATGGAACCACAAAGTCAGGTTTGTGTGCTACATGGTGCCTAAAAGAAAAGTGACACTGAGAGGACAGATTAGACCAAATCAACATGACGTCATGCTAACAAGAATCACTTCTGGGCAGACACCTGGTAAACACCTTAAATAGACATCTTTCAATGCAGAGATGGTTAAAGAGAGTGGCCCAATTTATCTGATGTTTATTTATATACTGTGTTGCTTTGCTGGTGTTGTCAAGACAAATCTAGAGGTGTGGGAGCTAAGCAAGGTACTGCTTTTTAGCTACCTAAAAAGTTCCACCAAAGAATAATCACTATCAGTTCAAGTGTACACTATATTTGGAATATTTTTTTGTACTTAACCTTACAAACTAACCAATCAAGGCAGCAGTAGACCAGCAGCTCCAGAGTTCTGCAAAGTAAAATGACTGTGTTTTTTTTTTCAGTGGAGTCTGGCTTAGAGATAGCAGCTTAAGTTCACTGTCAGAGAGGGCCGTCTGACAGAAAGGTAAAGCAGTGAAAATATTCTAAATATAGTGTACCCTTAAAATAATTCAGATTTTTCTTTTAGTTGTGCCTTTTTTAGGTGGCTAAAAACTAGCCAATGGTAGCATTTGCTCTGTGCCAATTCATTTTATGTGCATGACGCAGGGGTTTTCTACCTGGAAGTTATTGTAATAAACATTGTGATTCAGTCATGAGCTTTTAAAATATGCTGATAAGGGATTTGTTTGAACCTTTGGGCATAGTCAAGCTGGTTTCCCCTGCCTCTGGTTCTTATGCTAAGCTAAACTTAGCTCCAATTTGTGCCTCAAGATGTTCTGAAAGTATTAAAGACTTCATCTGGATGAAAATTCTTTTATCCAATGCATGATTAAAAATCTTTTTGACCCGTTTCCTAAGTTTATCAGAAAGACCAAGGACATAATGGCAATAATCAGACTGCAAGCAAAACAGATCTTTAGGAAACACTGTCTGCACTATTATTTGCAAGTGATCAGATCAGATTTGTGTGTCTAGACATCACCAAGCAATCTGTGTGGGTTGCTGTGATAATGGCATAGGCATCAGTCACTACTTATCTTCACTGGTAATGCTGCCTTCCAACGCAAAAGCATGAGAAACTTTTCGAAAGTTTAGCAAAGTCACCTGATTAAATCATTTTATTCCAGTTCAGTTATCAAAGGGCTAAACCGGAAGTTAGTCGCTCGGCTGATGGAAGATAGCCACTCTGCTGCTGTAAGTGTCTCGTGCACTTGCTCTATGGGCCCAAAAATGCAGATGATGTTGGTAATTTTACATGGAAACCGAAGTTTTTTGCCATCATGCACTGAGCAACTTTCATAGGAATAAACTGGGCCTTGCCTCCAATTTTGTAACCTTCTCTTTATACATCCATGGGTCCATAATTTCACCCTCCAAACAATTGCGCTGTCTGGTCATGGTCATTTATTTAAACCTATTTTGCTGTCTGTCCATGGACTATTGTTTTCCATGTTGTCCTCCATAGTGCTCTGCTAGTAACAGCATGGATTCTGCTCAGTTCTTCCGTCACTTGGATTTAATGCTGTTGTTGTACAGACACAGACATTTTTAAATCCATTTTAGTGGCCAGAGTGTCTGGACTGCAACACATCACTAGAAATCTGATTGGAATCGCACTTCAAACCACCTCCAAATGTGGTTTGGAGCTGATTTGCAAAATCACATTTCATGTGGGTTTTTTGCTGTCAAGACTTTCTAAAACCAATCTGGATATGTCAGAAAGCATATTTGGGCTGGCAGTCTATACAAGGCCTATGTCATATTGGCTACCAGGGTTAGAAAACACAGTCACAACTTGAGAAACAAGTTAAATGTTTTGGAGGGGGGTAAACAGATTAATAGTGAATATTTTTTCATCCAGATGGTCTGAAGAGTCATTGGGGATTCTGGAGATACTTTCAGAATAGGGTAAGTACGTAACAATCTTTTTGGGGTTTTCAGAGATTGCAGCCCATGGTTAGCACTGTAACTCAAATGTAACAGTAATACACACAACCTAATCACCAGAAAAGTGTTGGCATTGTACATTTCTGCAGACCACAGATATGTTACATTTGTACGTAATTATGTAGCAAATACATGAAAACTCAACATCCAATAATGCTGTGGTGACTGTGTGGTTATATTTAGGCACAAAAGCCACTTGGTTATAGTTCAGAAAAGATTTGGCTTAGAAAAACTACAACAGGTCGCTAAAACACAACCGGTTTTGTTGTTTGTTGGTCTCCAACAATGGTCTGCAATGGTCTGCAGCTTCACAGACATCTCACCAAGGTGTCACATCATCCACCACCCCCTCCAACCCCAGATGAGTTCAACTCATATACTTTGTCACTTTAGAAACATTGATATGATAAGTATGAATCATACAAATGTACTGTATTTGTGGTTCGCAGAAATGTACAATGCCAACATTTTCCTCTGGGGACTGGGCTGATTTGCAAGACCTGCAAACTTTGGGTAAGGTAAGCTAACTACCTACTGGCTCTGGCTGCATACTTACCAAACAAACATGAAAGTGATATCAATCTTCTCATATAACTCCAGGCAACCAAGAAAAATGGCCATATTTCCTGAAGTTTCATACTACTAGTTTAAGAGCAGATGGATTCAAGTACCTTGCTGTACTACAACTTTGCACCACCATGATGTCCAATAAAACAGTGTTTCCATTTGGAAATTAGTAGACAGATTTGTAATATGTTGGTAGGAAACTTCCTTTTCCAGACAGATTTCATTTTCAAACTTCACTTCCAACCTATATTACTTTCAAATACTTTAGCTGTTCATCGCGGCTGTGTGTGCTAATTGGACCTGCTTTTTATTTCTTCTCTGACATTAAGTTATAGCAGCTATTAAATTTTTGAGAGGTTTACTAGTGCATGTCCTTATTTATTCATGAGAGCTGCCTCTTGATTTCATAGACATCTATAAACTAAGCTTTATTGTACTGTAGTTTTAGAGCCATAGAAAAGGAGGCGACAAATTTGTTTTACTTTAAGTTTAAGTAAAAGACTGTAAAAGTTTCCATCTAAAACTGACATACGCTCTAGTTGCAACAGTAGGAGGAGGGTTAGAGTAGAATGAGGTACATGTGGGAGGAAAAGTTCCACAGCTAACAAATGATCAGCATTCAGATGCATAGATTTATGTGCTCGCTCTGTGACATCCTAGCACCATCCAACCAGCACTGCATTTCACCCCTCTTCCCTCATCGGCACATGGTAACCCTATCCCCTCTGGTGTCGGGCAGAGAAATGGAAACACGCTGATCTGTGTAGCATATGTGCTCAGACTGGACTGAGACCATGTCCTGGACCCCCTACCGCTTCGTTCCACCTGAGTGCAGAGTGACGGGAGAGGATGGAGCGATCAAGAAGAGGAGACCAGTGCGGCCAGTGAATCAATTAAGCTACTGTAAAAACAACAAGCTGCACAGGCGGGTGGAGAAATCCCAGCTGTCAGAGTTGTTGCTGCTGCCTGCATCCTGTCTGCATGCGGCTTCAAACAACCTCTTCTTGGATTTGTTGTTAAGTTTGTTTTGTAAGTTTTAGTAGCTAAACAAGTCATTCTCTAGCTGGAATTCAGGAATGGGTTTCAGGAATACATAAAATTCCCTTGAACTTATCTCTCATTAACAAACACGTGGTGGGTTCATTCAGATGGCTTTCAGGAAAACATACCAGGCTCTTTCTTAAGCAAATTATTAATATTGTCAAAATTCTCAACTATGTTTTTCTGGCACCTAATAGCTTTGGTTTTAAAACAAGAACTCACTCTGTAATCCAGCTTTGTTGAAAGTTTCCAAATGTATTATTCCATCATGTTTGAGTTGGCTGCATCGGCCTGCAGCCCTGTACATGAATCAGTAAAGAATAAACAGCCACTGAAGACCATCCAGGGCATCGTTTGAGAAACTTCCACGGCTAAAGAAACAAATACAGACTTTAAACAAATTTTGATATTGTTATTTTAGGCCTCACATACAGCAGATCTCAATTAGTAAAGCACTGCATATGGTCAGCATAACCCACGATAATCCTGCAGAGGAACATGAGAACATGTCACAATGTTTTATCGTCAGAGTTCAAGTTGTTGTCATTCATTTGGCATTTTTTTGTTTGGTTGCTTAATTGAAAAGTAAATAGTGAAGATGCAGATACAGTACAGAGCTGCATGCGCAAGAGCCTATGGGAAATACCTGATCAAACACTGCACGCAAAAGGCCAGAGCTGACCTCTGGACTTACTGTCATTATCTTTCATTTTACTAATGTATCTCAGGTGCTTAGTCTCTATAACGATACCAAACTAATTATAAGAGACTAAATCATGGCCGTATGAATACTAAAGTAAAAAAACAAATTCCCCCAGTGCCAACTACAGACTGTATGAAATATTGGATGTAGCCACTGCGACATCACCCACTGGTTTGTGGACACCTGCATAGAGCATATCAGCCATCGCCATCTTGGATGTTTGGAGCACAAGTGACCATATTTGGATGAGAGGGTGGAGCTATGGATGAGCGAGGGGTGTATCTAAGTCATAGACTGATGCCTTGCAGATTCCTTGCTTGTCACTGAAAGCAGCTTTCCTCAATTATGTGTAACTTTAGGCCTAAACTGTCAACAGGTGAGTTATATAAAAATTCACTCCCTGTACAGTTGTCATAAAAAGGTAAAATTATTAATACAGACGAAAACCGTTTTTTGTACCAGGCTGTAAACATCTTCATCTCTGCTGTAAAGTTGGGCATTTTAACATAGGGATCTATCGGCATTGACTCACTTTTGGAGCCAGCCAGAGTTTGCAGATCAGTGCCAACCCATCCCTGAAGAAATCTCTGTCTAGCTACCAAAACATTTCCTGATTATTTCAAATTTTGTTTAAATTTTAATATTTCATTTAATTTTATATGGAGAAATGTTGTTATGTTGTGATGTTAAAACATCACATGATATCATACCACATTTGAATTCTTTTTTTTTTTTTTTTTTAATAACTGCTTAGCCTTCACAGCCTTCAAGCAAATTATGCAACAGTGGGCCCCTGGGCACAGATATGCAAAAAGCCCCACCACCTCTCCTAATTAAGAGCAAGACACACAACCCATGTGTCACCACAGTGATTTGGTTTCACAACCCCTTTCTGTAGTAATTTTGTGTGTCTTTGCAGTTCCTTTGCATCTCTTTGTGGTCATTTTGAGTTTCTTCATGGTTGGTACTTGTTCATTTGAGTGACATTTTGCAGGTGAAAGCCAAGGGGGCCCATGGTACTTTGGGCCCCTGGGCCTGTGCCTTGTATGCCCATTCGGTAATCCACCCATGAGTTATATATAGTCACATACCACAAATATGTGAGAAAATGATCCATATGTGAAAAAGTGAATTTATGCTATACATTTTTCTGGTAAAAATCGTATTTGATTAGAATTTTAATTAGTTGTGACCTCATGTGTAATATATTAAAAAATAAAATCAGAAAATGTATTTAGTCTAACAATTATCATAATCATCCTTCACAACTCACTGTGTCTATTTTGAGGTGTAATGTGTAAACTCAGTCAGTTTGTTAAAACTCCCAAATTGCTCATTGAATTATTAACCTGAAATGTCAGCACTGTAAATATGAAATGAAATAAGCACTTTGATAGCTGGCAGCTCCTCAGTGGCCACATCATCAGTATCATAGAGTCAGAGTAACAGCACAGTTTCATAGTAAAACAGATATGTTGCTGTTTGGAGAAGGCTGCTTGCATAATGATCACACTGAATTACCACTATTGGATGGCGGTAATTAGTCTTGGTGTTCACATTTAAGAGTGTGTGTGCACTGATGGTATGTGGGTGTGTAAAAGCCACTTTTGCAGCTTTGCCGTGTACGAGAGGGCAAAATGGAAGCATAAGTGAGGCACTCTGAACATTGGAGATAAAACATGTGGAAAAAACCCTAAGCAGAGTGATTGTAGATTCAACTGGGATAGATGAAGCGAGTTCACATTATGGAACTTCAGTAAACACACAAGATGGACCTCTTTACTGCTCCGTGAACTGTTGCAATTTGTGTGAATTGAGTAGGAGAGCAGCTTTTTGGGTCCTGATCAGGTATATTTAGCTTGTAAAAGCAGAGGAGTTACATTAAAATTCAGCCTGTAAATTTAGCCTGTGCTAACACTAGAGTTAGGCTACATTTCAGCAGGTCTGCTGCACCCTGCTGCGTCCTGAATATGTATCCAGTTACCTGCCAGTGGAGCCACTTCACATATCCAACAGAGTTCCGTTCAGAATTGGCGGGCCTGGCCACCCTGAAACACAGGGGCTGTTGGACACCCCCCTTGGTGAAGTTATACTTTGATAGAGGCCCCTGAAAATGTTGTGACGGGGAACAGGAAGTGCTTACTGCCTTGGGAGGAAATATCAAATAGAACAGCATCTTTTTTTCCACTTCGGTGAGATCTTGCTAGTTAGACATTTTCTATAGCAAGTTTTAGCACTGGCGCGCCACACAAAAGGGGACTTTTAGCAGGACCTCGCTAGAATATACAGTGTTTTTACAGTTTTTTTCCTCACTTTGAGAGAGTCAACATTGTTGTTGCACACTAGGTGTATGTTTTCTGTCATTATTTTACCAAACCTGTGGGGGGGAGAGAAGGGAATGGAGAAGGGTTTGGTAAAAAAAAAAAAAGCCAGCATCAATCTCCAGAAAGTTTCTCTACTGGCCTTAAACCAATCAACTTTAAAGTGATTTCACTGTCGCAGACAAATTTTTAATGTTGGAGTGAAAAACAGAAGTTTTACCTAAGTTGGTGCACACGCCCGTGATCTCGAATTTTTGGTGCTAGTTGGTCATAAAGGTCAGTCCAAGCTGTCTTTTTTTTGTCTTGACGTTTCATTTAACCAAACCTGTTTGATATTACTTTTTTTGTTTTGGCTCATGCAAATACTGAAGTTCACTGACACGAACATTGTCACCACATATAGGTTTGAGTCAAATGACTTGGACTCAGTCTAGACTGAAGTCATAAATTTGATTGCTTTAGACTCGACTTGACAAATTCAAAGATGATTTGCAACTTAACTTGGACTTAAATGCCAATGACTCTGGACTTCATGAGCCTTTTGTCTTCTCCCAAGCACAAATATTAAAAAGTATGTTATTTAAAAATGTGCCATCAATCATTTCATTTCCTGAATCAACTGACATTAACACTATTCATTCCCAGAAAGTTGATATGTAATTCCCCAGATCTATTTTGTCTGAACCAATCTTACAGCATCCAATCAAGTTGTAGCAGAGATCCAAGAATACCAAGATCATTTTGTTCACTTACAAAAACTATGGTGGTCACCAAAAAATAAATTGCAATATGCAAAACATGCAGGTTGAAAATTACAAAGGGAGATGCAGCAACTTCCAAGAAACCTGTCTCAACAGAAATTCAAATTTAATATTTTATGCTGTTGTTAAAACAGAATCACATTTGACGAAGACCCCATAAGGACTCATTTAGGACTCAAAACTCAAAGTTTATAATTAAAGACTTGTCTTGGGACTTGTCAGTCTTGACTTGGGATTTGAGTGCAAAGACTTTGGACTTATTTGTTACTTACAAAACAATGACTTGGTCCAGCCTCTGCCAACTGGTGCTCTCTCTCCAGCACCAAACAAGAAACAGCAAGAGGAGTAGACAGCAAACATGGAGGGGACCTCAGTGTGGCGCAAGAACATGAACAAGACTTTCTCATTCTCTTTGCTAGAAACTGGTGGAGTTGTGGAGTGAACTCGGGCGTACTAGAACGTATTTTAGTGAGAAATCTTAATTTTCTGAACAGTTTGCCTCTCATCCTCCCAGTCTCCTCCCACGAAAATAGCACAGCTAACCAACAGAGCCTTTTAGTGATTTAAGGTGACAAAATCCAAAATGTAAAGTTTGTACACAAATACAGTTTATGGATTATACTGATGCCAAATTGACAAGAATACTGTTGACATGTGACTGCCAGCATGCTGGTATACCAGAAGTAAAAGAGGCATGACAAGCGTGACATGTAACACAACGGTTCTGGCTTCTAGTGTGACATTTAACATATGCATTGGCGATTCTTTATAAACAATAACAATGGCATAACATGGCAATAAGAGTTATTTACTGTCCCTGTCACATGGCAGCTGATCTCGTCCTCTGCTTGGAGGGTAACAAGCTCCCAAACCTCATTGTTTACCCAATTTGCAGGCAGTTTCAGGTTCTGTTCTACTTTTTTGAGTTAGCTGCTAACTGCTTCTAGCTGCTTTTAAATCTCCTAGTGGTGGGTCACACACATAACAAGTCATCAAAACATTATGCCCATCCCGTTCTGTTTGGCACTGTTACTAGTTCTGCTGCCACCTCAAAGGTGAGACAACTCTGTCCCCCATTCTGCGATTGTATGTGAGGCAGTGAGGCCAAATAATGGTGAAAAATTTCCACTTTGAACAGGCAGTGTAAAGGGAGCTATTGACTCTGAAAGATCCCCCTAATCTTTGCAAAATATTACTGTCTGTGACTAAAAACTCACATTGCTTTTAGATGTTAGAGGGCGTAAGACATTAGTGACTGCAGGCCACTGTGAGCTGTACATGCACACATGCAGTAAATGTTGGGAAATGAACACTTAAATACTCACATATACTGTATTTCCTCTCATTCCTTCCCCCCCAGTAAGTGTTCTTTTTCCAGGCATTACCCAGTCATGACTCAGAGGGCAGTTGACAATTTAAGAACGTGTCTTTCTGAGGCATTTTCCTCACCTCGACAATGTCATACATAACCATGCAGTGTGTGATCACAAAATCAAAGCTCAGATCCCTAATATGTTGCAGAGGGTCATGGTTTTGTCTTTTATGTGGCTCACATTCTGGCTACATCCAAGAGTCGGGGTGCTTGTGAGTGTGTCCTAAAATCTCTGGATCTAATTGTGGGTCGATCTGTTGCTGTGTGAAGAGCACGTATGTCAAATATTGAGACAGATTCGGGCAAACTTCCAAAAGCCTGAGAAGACACAAGCAACACAGAAAGAGGTGGGGCGGCTCAATCCCCACCACTTAAATGCTCAGCTCCAGCGTCTCCCTGCTCCTTTCAGAGATTGGAGTCATCTGCCATAGACACTTTGTGGTCGAGTCAATGAGGCGGAGAGCTGGAGAAAGAGGAGGATGGGGGGGAGAGACATATACAAACAGGAGGGAATGTTCGGGGGAGGAGAGGGGAAGGATATTTAGGAAAGGAAAAGTGAGGAGTGAATGGGCCTACATGGGTGGCTTCCAGTGTTGACGTTTTTCCCTTTTGAGTGACAAGGCCATCGTCATTGAGGAGTCGATGACATAACGCAGAGGATGCAGACTGAAATTTAAACTTGGAAGCTGTTTGAGGAAGCCAGAGTTTGAACTATCCCCCCACACCACCCCTCCACCCATCTACACAAGGGCATAGTTTTTGTTTCAACATTGGGGGGGACACATACGCATGGACAAATTATTAGACAGTCGGCCCCTGGACATGCATATGCAAAGGGCCACACCAACTCTCCTACAGACCTGCAAGACATACAGTCAACTTTTTTTTCTTTTCTTTTTTTTTGTTGTGTGTGTGTTCAGCATCTCTTCGTAGTTAATATGAATTTTTATACAGTTTTGTATCGCTGTGATAATTTTGTGTGCAGTCATTCTCTACCAGAAACTTTTCTGAAGATTTGTGCATATTCTGCATCAATTCATGGTGATGTCGTTAATTATAATTAATTCTGACACTTTTTTGGACAAATACACATATATATTTTCTAAATATTAAGGGGTATGTGTCCCCTGCACCCCCCAAAATCTACACCCATGCATCTACACAAGCATAAATGCACCACATATGTATACACACAGGCAAGAGTTTTCGCCTGTCTGGTTTACTGGTTTTGAATATGTCCTATATTTACTGAGTGTACCACTGTGTCTTAGATTGCTGGCAGTCTGTGTTTAGAAGCTCAGAGGAAATGTTTGGGTTCTGCCTTGTGTCAGCTGCAGCCATTGGTGTGGATTACCTGTGGGTGTCACGATGATGAAGGGGCTGCAGGAGCTCGATGAAGTGTTTACGACCGAAAGGCGTTGTTGCATGTAACTAATCAGGCCTGAAGCTGGTAGAGCTTCTTTGGCAGAGCCCTACTGAACGGTAAGGCGATGATGCTTAATGATGTGTAGGATGCAAACGGTCAGCGGATGCTGCGGTGACATCACACAGCTGCTGGAGTCAGAAGCCTTTGGAGTGACCACAATTTGGGACTTTCCAACTGTGGCTGTATGTGCAGTCGATTTCTTTTTGTTCTATTTATTGTTGTAACCTAAGTAGGAGATGTCTAGGTAACCTCTGTACTTTGTTTCAAGTGGACAGAATAATAAATTCTGCTCTAACAAATGGTTTGTTTCAAGCCGCCTGTTATTTTATCATCACATTCTGCACAAGCGTGATGGATAAGCTACGGGCCCCCAGTTGTTTGTATGAGCGGATAGCATGCCAAAGCAAACACGTGCAGGGCTAAAAAAGTGAAAAATGCAGTGAGAGGCAGCAACATAATTCTGCAGCAGATCCCGGATCTGCGAGTTCACACCGGGGTGAGACAGGCAAGATGTAGAACAAATAAAAACACCTCTGAAAGTCTTCAGCTAAATAAATTATGTGCAAGGACGCGTAAGCTTGCACTTCATGAAGTGGTGAAAGCTCCGTGTTTCTCCCCGGCCTGTCTGGAGCGAGGTGGCCTGGAGCCAGAGTCTTTAATTCCTCTGTCAAACAGCACTTCATGCATCTCTACAGCTGTTACTGTAACTGGGAGTCTCATCATGTGTACTCATCACTGCTGCACGCTCAGGCACTGTACTTCCACCATCACTCTGTCTCTGTAGGGGAGCAAAAGTGCTAAAACATGATGAAAGCTTTGTTCTCCTTTTTGTTAGCAAGCTCTGATATGAGGACACAAAAAGAAAGAAAGAAAGAAAGAAAGAAAGAAAGAAAGAAAGAAAGATGTAATGGGTCAGAAAAAGAAAGAGCAAAAACGATGGCATTACAAAAGGGGAAAAGCAGAATGTATCCCAAAGCCACTCTTGTGTAGCAGGTCCTTGCAATTCTGAGCAGCCTCTAATTAGGGTAGTATTCAGGGGTGGCATTAGTTCCCAAACTTTTTAATGGGGTGGAAAGCGGAGCTCCTTTTAGAGAGAGGGGATAAGTGTAGCGACTGTTCCATACACTGAATAGCAGATGGAGAGATTCTGCACCTCCCTGGGAGGTATTCACTCTTTTTACTCTTTTTATTTTTTTTTTTACATTTCACTCCCTGTACTCACCCTCTTTTCCTATTGCTCTCTTTTTCTTCATATTTCTCGACACATTTCACATCAACAGATGTTCTCAGAGTTTACACACATTATTCTTGATCCGAGGGAAAACAATTGAAATGTAGTCCTTCAGTCAACTCTGGCACATTAACAGTGCAATGTGCATTAACATATGCATAGGTTTGCCTCAAAACTATTTTTTTTTTTTACAAATGTATTTTTTATGGATCAAACAGGAATTAATACAAAATTAATTCCTGACCTCACTATGAAAAGGAAACTTTAAAATACTAAATATATTTTAAACTTGTGCCAAGATATACAAAAACGTGGAAACACATAATTTCTAATATGCATTATGTAGGATCTTTTAGCTACATCCTTCCTTTAAAATGTCTTACTTTGAATTTAAAATCCTTTGAAATAAAAAATAAATAAATAAATAAACATTTACATTGCATTTATGTTCTCAGACAAAAAATGTTGTTTTGAATTAATTTCCACTATTTGTGCTATAAATTAAGATCATTATGATAATGATGATTTTTTTTTTAGAAAGTATAATATCAAACAAATTTTTAAAAATCACATAAATAGTCCTCACTGAGGACTTCCGGTTACACCTAATGCAATGCACCTGGAGCTGTAAATAATTAAACATTTTATAGAGGCATAATGAGGCCAGAAACATGACATGTTCACTATTTAACTCTTTTGCCAACTGTTTTTAGTGAGATAAATTAAATGAATGTACAGGTCAACTTGCATTTCTTATTTATTAGTGAAGGGTTATAAAAGTGTAGTTGTTGGCGTTTTTATATCATAGTGCTTGTAGGCTTATTTTATTAACCTTCAAATATTTCTAATTGGAGGAAAAACAAATATTAGTACAAAATTTTACAGCGTGGAGTCATTAATAGGCTAAGATGTACAAAAATGATAGCTCATTAAAGCAACACACCAATGAATATTAATATAACTGTACAGTTATACTGTACAGTACTTTTTTTTTTATTTCATAGCTCAACACATTTAAAGCCAGGAGACATTTATAAAACTTATTTTTCAGTTTGAATCCAAGTAGTGTATTCTCATTTGTTGCCAGTTTTCCATCTTTACAACACATTTGTGAAGTGAGGACAAAAGCTGATGAGGTCAGTGTGAGACTTACTTATTCAGTAGGACCATAAAGGTGTCCAAAGGCAGCCCAAAATGACCTGTTTACCGGCCCTGCAAGTTTTTAACGAAAGTAGCCAAAAGTCTTTACTGCTTCCTTTGAAATATAGATTATTCTCACAGCCTTGAATGCCCCAACACATTTACCCAAAGCCCAAAGTCTTTTATGGGCTGAGTGTGGTGCTTTATCCCCTCTCCTCATGACCTGTGACCCAGCAGGATAAACTGCTAACTGAGCTTCAGTCATGCTCAAGACGGCTGATGCCCACATGATCCATGACATTTCATGAAAAGAGCCTTTTTTAACTGCAGGACTTTGCCTACCTATTTGTTGCTGTTGTTAGTGACTAACAACCCAAATTCTTAGTAGATCATTGCAGACATTTTGTCACCTGTATGCACAGATAGTATATCTTTACCGATCTGTGTTCAGCTTTGCTGTCCTTATCCTCAACGATCTGTCTATTTATATCTATCTTTCTGGAAACCGCACTTGGAACTGTGTGTAAGTCCAAGAGAAACGAAATTCCGCCGTCAGATTCCCTATATGTTTACATACTTGGAAAAAGAAGCTGATTCTGGTTTTAATATGAGGTTTAATATTTTACTTTTTGCTTATTGGTGAGTGAACTCATTAACCTTAAACACTGCCTGCTCCATTTTAAACACTCCTACTGACTTCCTTTAGTTTTTATTTAAATATTAGGCGCTACACTGTTTGATCAGTCTGTTTAATTATCTATAAGTTCTATTACAGAGTGCTACTACTGCTACTCCTAATAATAACAATAATAATAATTATTATTATTATAAATGAGTGGGCCTATGTATGGGCCGTTTTTCTCAGTGCAAAAATTGTGGATCAAAAATGTGGAACCATTTTTGGTGATGTGATATTCAACTACACCATTTTAATCAAGCTCACTAGTGTATGTAGCCCACTGGTTTAGATAAACAGATGGATAGATCGATATCGCCGTGATCGACCGTCAGCCACGCGCACGTTATGTTATTGTTATTTATGACTTTATTTTTTCACTGAGCCTTTTTTTTTTTTTTTTTCATTTCACCCTGAAGTCTCTTGAGCTGCGTCATGGAAGCGCCAGAATCACATAAAAATATAATTTACAGTGTTGCCATAGTTCTATATATCACAATAACACAGGCCCTGAGAGGCGTAAAGGAGACTTTGACTTCATTCACTCTTGTGTTTTCAATATGGCGTTTGGATGCTTGGGGAAAGCAGTGTTTCCAGAGGAAGTTTATAAATTATTCCAAGCCCAGGATGAGTATGCATAGGCTATATTTTAGCAATAACAACCCCCCCAACGTTAGCAACTAATATTTTACAAATGTGATGTTACCGGCGCAATTACGCAAAGAAAAGACTGCAAAGTAAGGATGAAGGAAATCCTACAGAATATCACAGGGCCGCAGACACACTGTATCTATTTATAGAGAGAGAACAGAAATATTATTTAAATATTTCAGATATACCACATGCGATAAAACACCGTGAGAGGGTCATAGTTTTCACTCTAGAATACATCTAATAGGTAACACACACTATTAGTGTATCTGGAATAGGCTATCCTTACATTATGTATTGAAAATTCCCATAAAAAAATCCCATAAATTTCAATTAACCACATATACAATGCCCACATACTTTTATTGTGAAAGTACAGCAACTGGAAAAATCCCGCGCGGGTATTTACGTTATTATAATGTGTCTCGTCTTATTAATTAATCTGGCCTCTTCCCTGTTTAACCTTCTGTTTTTGTAAACAAGTCCATACAGTACAACTGACCTGCTTCCCTGCTCCTGCTCTCCCTCTCCCTTCAACGTGTGTGTGTATGTGCCTGTCTGTCTCTCGTTGCGTGTTACATCATCACGCAATAGCTGTCCTCCCGTGGCCTAGTGAACTGGCTCTAAGCGCTGCACCAATTTAGCTATCTACTACACACACGTTGCTTTGAATCAGGGGATGCAGACACACGCAGTCGACGGGCGCACACATCCAGTCACGGAAGCAGCGCTGCTGTACAGTAAAGGCTGCATACAGCAGAGCTGGTGAAATATTCACAAAGCAGAAGTCTGACACATGCAGCATCACACAGGAGTTGCAGCCCTGCAGCTTCAGCACCTGCTTCAGACTTAGAAGTGTTTTTTTTGGTGATTAAAATATAATAAATATTAAGTAATCCACTTCCATGTCTTTCTTTATAATATCTCCTTATGGTGCGTAATTATCTCCAAATTTCTGCGCTTCTGCGTAAAAATGGCACACTTTGGCTTTTTGTGTCAAACCACATGCTCTTTCCTATATGGGGGCAAAGTGAAGGTGAGCTAACACAAAATAATGGTGAGTGGATTAAGATGGTTTTAACCTCCACTACACATCCGTCCATGAGCCCTGTTGGCCCCGTGGCGCGCCAGAGCGAGACTCCAGGAGCAAACATTTCATCTTCTCTGGGAACAAACTGTGTCAAATAAGAGCAGATAATGAAATATTACACCAGGAGTGTTTTCTCAAGAGCTGACCAGCTGTCGACATCAGCACCGGTATAATCACCGACCTGAAGCAGGCAAAATACAGCAACTGTCTCACCCCGCTGACACCTTCCTGTCCGCTCACCGTAATTACGAGGATGAGTGTGAGAGAGGTCAGATGGACACGCAGGGCCTCGTGTGCGCATGTTCCAAAGCACTGACATTAGAGAGTGTGCAACATCTGAACAAACTGTTTGATCTCATAAACAACATACAGAAATGTTTGTGTGTGTGTGTGTGTGTGTGTGTGTGTGTGTGTGTGTGTGTGGCTTACACACGCTTTCTGAAATTGAAACACTCTCCACCCAAAGCCATACAACTGTTATTCTACTGTATTTGGGTTGTTGTTACTGTATCCTCTGATTGATTACCATAATCCCAATGTAGAGACCCTTTTAAATCAATAACACTTCCAACTTTAGTTTTGTGGCAACATTAATTAGCCTAATTAAGTATAAACCCCGGGTTTATAGTGGCACTACAGGCCCAGGATGCTGGACGTTATTTAATAAATTTATTTCCAAACAAATTACTTTTTTGCAAAACGAAATTTATTCTTGTTGAAAAACAAACTGTGTAAAAATATCACACTTCAATTACACAATTCTTGCCCAAAAAATGTACAATGTTTTATTACTGAAATAAACACACACTGCATATTATTATTATTATTATAAATGTATGACTTGGCTCTCTCGTGTTTTTTTAATACAAACTTCAAATCAAAACCATTTAAAAAAGTTTTGATTTGCCAAACTAATAAAAAGAAAACATGGATGTGTTTGACACAAATACATTATTAGCCTATTTTAAAAACATGTGATCATTTATAACCTGTCCATTAAGTCCTGAGACGCCCTAAAACAGTGACTGAAATGAATTACTTCATGGAAAATACAAGGAAAAGTTCGTGGTCAACAGTCTGATTCACACCGAGAAAAATGAACATAAATATATCTTTTTAAACAGCATGAATATAGGCACAAATAGTGTTTCTTTATGTCCATCATTCAGCTGCGTGCTATCAAACAAACATACAAAAATAATCCTACCTTCAAAGAGGGGCGTTTTTTTGTTTTTGTTGCTTTCTTTTTTTAGTTTCTTGAAAAGTTTGTTGTTAAGACATTTAACAGTCGCTATGCCGCTGACAGCTCTGTTTGGAAAGTTTTATACCGGGTGTAAAACAGCTCCGGGATGGACGGTCTGCGGCTGACCGGCCGCTGAGGGCCCCAGAGAGGACGGTAAGACCGGGATAACTGCCGGAGAAGTCCTGGAGGGGCTCAGGGACCCCCCGATGATACTCTCTATGGAGAAGGGAGACCGCTGCACCGGAGAGCTGGACTTTTGCACCGGGGCTGCAGCCTGCACGCTGGCTGATCCCAGACTGGAGCTGAGCTGAGGGTAAAACCTACTCCTGGCTAAGTCCGTGGTGGTGGGCATCAAAGACGGTGCAGGGATAATGGTTCCTGTGTGTGCGTGTGAATGCCTGGAGTGCTGCTGTTGTTGCTGCTGCTGCTGCTGTTGGAACGCAAAAAGTGCAGAGTGTGTGTGGTAGGACTGGAGCTGGATGCCGTATCCTCCGCAGCCGTACGGTCCGTACCCATACGCAGCAGCGGCGGGGATAAAATTGTTGTGTTCCCGCAGCAGGTCCTGCGCCTGCTGCCGCTTGAAGCGCTTCCTCCGCCTCAGAAAGCTCCCGTTGTCAAACATATCAGCCGACTCCGGGTCCAAGGTCCAGTAGTTGCCCTTCCCAGGGTTCCCGGGCTCCCTCGGTATCTTCACGAAGCAGTCATTTAGGGACAAGTTGTGTCTGATGGAGTTCTGCCAGGCCGGGAACTTCTCCCTGTAGTACGGGAAGCGGTTGCTGATGAAGTCGCAGATCTCGCTGAGAGTCAGCCTCTTTTTGGGACTCTGCAGGATGGCCATGGTGATTAAGGCGATGTAGGAGTAAGGGGGCTTCACCAGGGTGTTCTTGCCCGCCGGCTTGTAGGTATCCCTTGAGGAGGTGGAGCTGTCCAGGCACGGAGGAGGAGAGCCAGCCAGGAGGATGCCGTCGTGCATCTGTGCCACCTCGTCCACGTAGGAGCGCGTCTGGTTGTCTCCATCCTCCCCTTCGCCGACCACGTCTATGTCGGTCTCTTCCGAAAGGATGGAGGCATCCGACATCTCTGAGCTCAGAGTCATGGCTCACACACGGCTGTGCCCCTCCGACGCCAGATGAGGAAGACGATGAGATGCACAAGCTGCCCTGCCCTCCCTTTTCAAAAACTCATATGAGGAGGGGGAGAGGAGAGGAGCACGTGTCGCCGTCGCTGAGAGATGTCCCCCTGTTTTCTCGCTATTTCCATATGTTTTCAGGGTTTTCTTTTTAAATAGCCGACTAACGAGCAGTCCCGTCGATGCCAAGCGGGGAAAATGTGCAGGGAAACCTGCAAACGGGTCAAACCTGAATCACAGAGGGGGCGGATCTTCTCCCGTTATTTATACCAGCGCCCTGATCACATGGGGAGGAAACGTCACCGAGGCAAATGAAAAGAGAGAGAAAAAATTAAATAACACAAAAGGTCTTTGAAAATTAACTGTGAGTGTTTTTTTTTTAAGTTTGGTGTGGCCTACATCCTTTTAGTGGTCATGCATGGTGGCCTATAGCGCGCATCAATCTGAAGCTTTTATTCCACCACAGTGTTTTGCGCAAAAATAGATGTTAGAATTTAAAAAAAATCTTAAGGAAAGTCTAATCCCTGGTACAGCCATTGCTAAGATGGACGAGGATATCTTGATTATTTATTCAGGCTTTCATTAACAAGAAGTGCACACATCTTCATTTTTTTAATGTGCAGAATTAATACCTCCAAATACTTGGGATTAAAAATAGGTTGCTGCTATGATATAAAATTTTAATATGGAAGAAGATATTTAATATGAATGCGTTGTGAAATAGTGCGGGAGAGTGGTGCACCATATCCAGGCAGCTCAGTTTGCGTGATCCGGTAGTTATCTAGATTATCCGCGAGCCATTTGTAATGGAAAAGAGTCAGCTGTTAACTCGAATCAGTCACGGGTCACGCAGAGCATGCAAGCCCCAGATATAAGGCCTCTGCCGTGAGCATGGTGCTGTGTGTGTGGTGCATGGACATTTTTATTAATCTTATTTTATTAGTTACGATGATGGAATAAATATTATGAATAGGTGTCTAAAACATTTTTTTTTAAGTTGTAGGTAATTTATATAGAAGCAACAGAGTGTCAGTGAAAACTGTACATTGTGTGAAGGCCCTTTAAAAAGTATGATAATAAATAATATATATAATTGTCTAGACTGTATATTCACATGTAACCTAAATAAAACACGTGCTCACGTTTGTTGAATTTATTATTATTCGTTGCGGTTCACTTCCTACACTTGTTATTAGAATATAGATGCGTGAGAGTGAAGTAATACAGTATGAATTATGTTTTATTGTGATTTAATTTTGACGGACCACCTCGCTGCCGTTCATATGGGACTGTTAGTGATATGGTTGCCTGAACATTATTTTTTAAGTTCTTTGTTTTTTTTTTCTTTTCTTTATTTTTTTGTCAGAGAAAACAGCAGATATGCTCTTTTTTTCTTTCGAGCAAAAGCAATTCAAACAAAGCAAGCACGTGTACCAAAAAATAATGCAGTTTAATTAAATTATTAAAGAAAAAACAACTTTCCCAAACTTTCTTTCTCACCCTATCTGTTCTAAAAAATAGAAGCCAGTTTTCCTAAACGCAGTTGGCATAAAAACACACCCATACTTCTAACAAAAATCTCTATATAAAGTGGTTTCTCATGACTTTATTTTTAAATGATAGATGTATTCAGGTTTGTGGCCCTTCAGAAACTTTTTCAGAGGTTCCCATTTGAGCAGCGCCATCTAGCGACGAACTTGTTTCACAGTTAAAACACTTGAGGCCTATAAAAGTTAAAAACTGTTGCAGCTGTGTCACAACCAGCGACTGATTAACTTCTCTTGAACTAATCGTTTTTAGTATTGATTTAGGTGTATATAAAAGTATAAGTATTGACTTTTTCTAACTTGTCATCCTTGAAATAAAGCTCCACACTATATAATACTGCACTCATAATTTATTTTCATGCACAATAAGCGTCACTTATTTAAGGTTTAGTTTTAAGGGAAAATTACACGTATTTTCTGTAATTTCTAAAATAGAATAGAATCATTAGCCTATAATAAAAAATAAATAGATAAATAAATAAATAAATAAATAAAAAGTGATTGTGATTTGCCTCGATTAAAACTGATTGAAGGCTGTATTTAATTTATTAGACTATGTCTCACCATGACAGAGTATTCTGCACCATCACCTTATAATAAACTCATATACCTTATATTGATTATTGTAATTTAACTTATGGACAAAGTATAATCTGATGAGAAACCTCAAAAAGTTAGTCACACACTCTCTACCCACACTTTATATGAATTGATTAATAAAATAAAAGTGTTTTATGAGTTACTATTGCAAATAAACTGAATGAATTATTGCAGCAATGTTGCAACAAGACATGATGCTGTTTTAATCGAACAGTTCTGGCCGATCAGTTTCCATAAGCTATTGGCATTGATGTTATCCTAATAATCAATAACCAATGCATATGGATTGTGCGATGATTTCAGATGTGTTGTCCTCCATCAGGAATGATAGCAGGCTAAAACACTCCACCGTGGATTTATCAAATTCACCTTCAGTCTCCAGTGAAAAGAAGGTGATGTGCCTGTTTCTAGTCAGCACGCTACGGACTCGTGCGCATTAAACAGTTACATGCAAGCCTACATTAACTCTCTTTATCTTACTCCTCAGATCGTCATTGAGACCAGCATGCACGAAACCAGAATGCAACATCAAAGATTAGTTTTCATGCAGCAAGTTAATTAATTGTTGATTGGTTTGTTTTAAATGCATAGAATATGTTCAACATTACATTTCAGTTTAATAAGGCGGGGACTGCAAAGCCAAAATGATCCAATTTAAACACAAGACGTATGTGAATGCACTGACTAACACTGTCAGGGGGGAACAAGTCCGCATTAAATGAATGAAGACCAGGTGATTTTTTTTCCTCTCCTTGAGCCGACACTTCGAACAGCAGCTCTCGCATGTGTGGTAAACCGCCTGTAAAGTGTTTCTAAATTCCCCCTCTGCGATCCGAGGGTGTTTCCGTGCCACGGGGTACCAAGAAAGCACTTAGCTGGTTAAACGCAATCCCTGCCTGCCTGCCTCCTGCTCTGACAAAACCCCTGAGTGTCACCAAAAACGGGCCGTCTGAGAGGGGTCTGTGGGGCATGTGATTAATGTGTATCACATGCAGGAGAGGCGAGACAAAGCGCCATACTAACAGAGATACTGTGCGTGAGGTGGACTGGAGTGAAGGAAATTAGCCTGTGGGCCTATATACATGAAGAATACCGCATCCAAAAAAGTCTCTGTTACATTTGAAATATTTTTACTGCATAAAATGTCAATTGGAATATTTAGAATATAAATTAGAATGGGTTGCACTTTGTTATATTGCACCTGAAGGGAACAAACACCCATTTCTTCGGGTATCCCAATGTCTCCAAAATATGGCTCTGAAAGGGCTTTATACCTGTTGCCGTTTCTCATAGCACCACTATGATCTTAAATTTTGTGCTGTCGATCATTGACGCCTCTTTTCAAATGTCCCCTGTCACATTACTGAACCAAACTTAGCTGATTCTGACTGTCTCCAGATTTTCCCCAAATTTATACCCTACATTATTTTTTGTAATCCCTGTGAACTTCTCATCGCACCTATTTTACATGCATTAATGAATTCAGCTTAAATTTACACGCTTTACTTTTACATGGGGGTAATTATCACACACTAATTAGAGCCAAAGACAAGAAACATTTTCTAAAGCCCCCCAAAAGTTCCTTAAACTGCACCGAAGGTCCTTGATGCAGCCTCAGGTCAGGTCCCCGATCAGTCAGCTGGGAGAAGGCATTATCATGGGGATGCACGTTATGCGTGTTATAAGGCTATAATATATACATATATATATATTCTATTTAGGAATAAATATAAGTGCTATTGTATATGTTGTTTTTATTGGCTTACATATAGGACATTGTACCTGGCGCTGTCCCTAAAGGTTTTTTTCCTGTCTTCAAGAGAACATGCTTTTATGTTTATTTATTTTTTTGGCTGTGCATCAGTGTCATAGGGTGAAAGGTGGAGTGTAGGTGCTGCATATATTTGCTTCATATGCAAGTTTGTGTTAACACACAAAAGGAAAATATTTAAATTAAATACCAGATGAAAAAGGAAAACCATCATCATTGTTGTTATGTATATGGCATGTAAGCTAAGTGTTGTGATAATTTATTAATTATTCATTTTGCTTGGTTTTCATGCAGTTTGATTTGGGAGATAATCTATGCACAACCCAAATGTGTATCATTTTAATTAATCAAACACTTCTATGTAAAATCCCTCTGATGTTGATACCATATACAGGCAGTAACATCACTGATAAGTTTTAGTGACAGTCCATCAGAATCACAGTGAAAATGCTTCTTTACAAATTTACTGTTTTATGCTTCAATATTCAACATCACACAGAAAGAAATGTTCAGAGATACACTAGTTTTTTTTAACTTACAGCACCCTCAGTAGACCAGAATGCAATGCACTCACTCACAAGACAACCACACCACACACACTACTGGGTCTACCGGAGTAAAGCTGATCTGATCTGAGGTGAAATATCCTTTGAATTCAAAGAAAGTCCACAAATTGATATCATATCCCCATTTGGCTTTTTTTCCTACTTTTTTTTCTCTTTCACTGCAGCAAACAGCAGCTTAGACTGAATGATGAGAGTAGAAATGGTTACAGGGGAAAGTTCCTCGATGGGAGGACCAGTGACTGTAAAATCTGACATGTTGATCTTGTTTAAAAAAATCCAGGAACGCGATGACCTGTAAGTAAACGTAACCATTAGTCTTAAGATATGGTTACTTACTAATAGTGGTGTTTACTCATAAAGACTAATACATATTTCCTCCAGGTAATCAGTTGATTTGTAAGATCCACTTGTCAGATTTTCCAGTGGCCATGTACACATGTTGGATATGATGGACATAATTTGCCTTTATGTGCTTATGAGGTTTACGGAGAATAGAACAAATGGATCATTTATGGTCTTGAGTTATTTGTCATCATGAAACACGAGTGAAGCTGAAAGCAAATACTCCAATGACCAAATCAAAGAGCAATTTGGGGAAAGAAGATACATAAACCACATGACATTACCACCATGCATGGTGTTTTTGTATTTTCAAATTTGATGTAGAATAAGATTCTAATAACGTGCCAAATATTCCTGATAAATTACAACAATTACATTAAATGTAATCTAATCACACCAATGTAACTGGTGTTAATCATAAAACAATTGTCTCACTGTCATTATCATGCATAAACAAACAACATGCCAACAGTGAACTGTGATATGCAAATTTATTATCAGCACACTTAATGGTCATTAACATTCCTTGTACTCTTTCCACAGGTGCCGAACATGTCCATGTCTTATGGCCACCCAGCTAGTGACTCTGTAAACCTATAGATCCATCTGAAGGAAGCACTGCAGCTGCAACCTGAGCCTCTTTTGGTGTGTTACATCAGATGTTGAAAAGGTAGAAAGAGTGGTAAGGTTTCTTAGTGGTTTGATTTTGAATGGATCCCCCTTTGAGGCATGCTTACAGACTTGAGGAGAGTTAAACAAAATAATGGCCATAAAATGCATTTAACAAAGGGTGGAGTGCTGATCCAGTGATAACCATCTCAGCTGCAGAATTATTTATATCTTATATGTGTGATTGTATTTCTGAATAAACAAGGTGTCATATTTTTCCACTTTGTTTTTACTGGGTGCACCCCTCAGAGGCTGTCTGGTAATCCTGCATGGAGGTGTCCTATTGGCACCTCTCACTCTGAGGTATATCTCCTCCAAGGATCCCTCCCATTTAGAATTCTGCAGGTTGCAAATAATCCTCAGGAGAACAGGGGATCTTGTTGCCATGAGTTGGCACTGGATCATAATCCCTCATCTTTTTCCTGTCCAATTCAATGCCCTGACAAAAGAACACTGAAAATGCAGGAATACAAGATTTACTTCAGTGAGCAATCAATTCACTTTTCAAACTCTCTAAAACATCCCCAGACACTGTGTGCACCTGCATGTGCTCCAAAGTAAAATCCTTCCACTCTTGAAAATGACAAAAGCTATGAATAAAGTAAGGAAACACCAATGGAGGGCTTTTACAGTAAATCAGTTTGAAGAAGATGCCATTAACAATATGCAGATGTACTTGAGGGTCTGGCATGCTTGTTAAATGTTAGTGTAATCAGATCAGCACTTTAAATTAAAATTTCACATGTTATTAAAAATTATGCATATTGATACATAGTGGCTGTGTATTATATTAGCCTCTTATTGTATTTATAATGTGAAATAAAGGCAAAAAATGATTTCATCCTGCTACACAGTTTATTCCAGCTGGGAGTCTGTATAACATCCAATGAAGTTGTAGCCTCTATTAAGCATTATCTTTTTTAATTTACATGCTAATTTAAAATCTATTTAAATATATAATACAATAATATAATTATATATTTAAAATGAATATCGCATAACCGGGCCAGCTCTGAAGCTAAACTATTTTAACTCCCCAGTCAGAACTTATTGACACAAGCTTGGCGTGGTGACCGGTGGTGACAGTGTTGCCTGCAAAGCTAAACTCGGGGCAAGAAAAACCCAACACAGCTCTGCGCTTTTGGCCGTACGTCACTTCCTCCTTCCTCTCTCGCTTCCATCTTGCTCCCCGCATGTGTCTGCTGTTAGTTTACAGGTCAGTGAGGAGCTTTAAATACCTTCTTCTCTGCACTGTTTCCCCCCGATCCGACGGCAAGAGGTAAACGAAAGCCTTTTCTGACTAGATGGCTGAAATCTGCCGGGGTTTGAAGCTAACGTTACTGACGGTGGTGTGTTGGCTGTAAGTGACAGGCCGTGCACTCCACAAGCTCCCAGCTAGCTAAGAAGCTAGTTAAAGTTAGCCGACAAGTTCTGGCACAAAAGCTAAACCACACCTTGTTTCGGTACAGGGGTTGGCTGAATTAGTCAGCAAACGTTAGCTTAAACCTACCTGGCGCTACCTGCGGTGCTTTGACTTATTCTGTTTGGCCCAACACAGCATTTTGTTTTGTGGCTGTCCTCGCTTGTTGTCTAACGTTACAATACAGCCTAAATAAAAGGGGAATCGTTAGCTTCCGGTGGCTAATTAACCAAACTTAGTGCATTTGACTGTGACACTGACAGCTCTTAGTGGGTTTTAACATGGAGTTGAAAACGGTTTCACCGCCAACTAATGTTAACGGTACCACACCCACACCAAATCCTTAGCTCCCTGCTGGAGTGTGCTAACATGAGTGTCGTTGTAGTAGGGTCTCTAACATCTTATCACATGCTTACACCTTGATTACCATTAGGAATGCGAGGTATCAACTAAGTTACACTCTGACAATGTGTGTCCAGATCGTGTGTATGTCTTGATGTAAATATTTGAGAGCTCACAATGACAGATTTTCTTTCTTCTTTATTACTTTATATGAAAAAGCTGCAACGATATGTTTATCATGGCTGTTCCATATCAGTATAATATAGTAATATGGTGTTATAGTATGTATACCTTATTTGAACTGAATTAATATAATCATGCCCTAGATGGTCAGAGTTCTGCCAGTAAAACCTGCTTGTATGTACATACTCTACCCACATGTGCATCACTTCAGTAGCAGAAGTAGGGCTGGGTAATATATTGATATTATATCTATATTGTGATATGGGACTAAATATCATAACTTGTTTAAAAAAAAAAAAGTAAATATATATTTAAAAAATCCATATATTTTATAGTTTCTTGGTTCCTTGCTAATAGGGGTGGTGGACAAAATTGAGACAGCATAGTATCACAATATTTTTGTGTATCAATATTGTATTGTCACACAGTGCCAAGTATCAATTTTTTAATTATGTAAATTATTAATATCACAAATACAAATTAAACTTTAGGTAGCCTACCTGAATAATATAATCAGTTGTTTTTTTAGTCCCCCACACTAATTTTTCTGCCGCAAAAAAAATGGCCGAAGAAAGATGAGCAGACTGAAAACTTTATCTTATTAAATAAAATGGATGTTGACAGAGTTTTCCCTCAAAGACATAATTTAAAATTGAAAAAGGGTAATAAATTGCAAGATATGGTATATATTTTATTACAATACTCAGCATATCGCAACACATTTAAAGTCTTAATATTGTATAGTGGCCTAAGTATCGTGATAATATGTCATGGAACCTCTGTTGATTCCCATCCCTACTTGCTCTTTTATGTTTTTAATATGTGCCTTTCTTTAGCTGTAGTTTTATTACTTAAATTTACAGTACATTTAATACTTATTAAAATGTTTATACTTTTTTCTATTCTTTTGTTTGTGTGTTTGTATGTTTAACCAAGGGTCAGGGAGAAACAGCATTTCAATTCTGTCTATGTCCTGTATATGTGGCATTATTGACAATTAAGTTGACTTTGACTTTAAATGCTGTGTTACAGTAAAGTTATGTAATTTTCTGAACTTACCAGATGGTTCTAGCTGTTCTATTATTTGTTTTTACCCGCTTAGTCATTATATCCATATTACTGATAATTGCTGAAGGTTGTGATTTACCAGCGAGGCAGTGCAATGAATAATGAAGACAACAAAATCAGTTCTTTGTTAAGAATAACACAGAGTCAGCATGTCACATTTCAATTACACCTAGTGTGTTTCTGCTCTGAACATTCATGTTGTCAGAAGGGTGGGATCAGATACACTGCGATGTAATCATGATATAGCCCTCAAGAAAATGCCATAGATCATTCACCATCCATTTTCTCTTTCCATTATCCTTTACACCCCATATGTTTAAACCATATTGTTTGTTTATGGGTTAGATTTTTCAACAGCATATATTATGTTTTCAGTGCTCAGTGAAAGCAGAACCTTAAGTCAGCACAACTCAACTAGATCACCCCAAGCGCTAGTCACTAAATGCACAACCTCGAGTTGTTGAATATCTCCTTATCTGCATGGTGTGCTTCAAGTCTTGTTGCCTGCTTTGTGCTGTATCTTCAGCAACCATATTAAATTTAGTGTATTCCCTCTAACATGTCTTTTAATGTCCTGACAGTGTCATATTTCAATTTATTTTATCATAAGTTTAAGTTTGTGAGCTATATAATATTTCAGTGTTACATGAGTTAAATGTTAAATGTCTAAAATGTATGTATATTGCGTTAAACATGGATGCTGTCAGTGTAAATATACACAAACATAATTGCATGTAATGTACTTAATTTTTCAGATGAAAGAAGCAACTATGAATCAAGAAAAACTTGCCAAATTGCAGGAACAAGTCCGCATTGGCGGGAAGGTGAGTGACAAAATAAACATATTAGAGGTTTCATGAATTGCTCAGTTTTGTGCAAAGCACTTGACCTTTTTTGCTGATTCCTAATGCTTTAAGACGTGTCAGGCAGTGTAGCTAAATACATCTTTAGGTCTGATCAAGTTTTTGAAGGTAGTTTTCATGATACCCAACAATTATATTTATAGTTTGTGTCATGTAGCAGCATTAATATTAGGCAACAGTGTACTGTGGGCCAGAGAGTGACCTGAAATAAAAAGACTAAAAACGGCTGTAATCCAGCGTACAGGTTATGATGAATACAGTAGAGGATTCATAAATAGATTCATTAATAGATCATTAATCTGTTTGTATGAATGTCCCCACAGGGGAGTGCACGCAGAAAGAAGAAGGTTGTACACAGAACAGCAACTGCAGATGACAAGAAGCTGCAGTTCTCTTTAAAGAAACTTGGCGTCAACAATATCTCTGGTATTGAAGAGGTAGGCATAAAATTTCATCTCTGTTTGGTCCCAGTGGGATTTTAGGCAACTCTGTTTCAGTATCACCTGGTGTTTTGTTGTTAACAGTATGAAACTTTGGTCCGTTACAGGTTAACATGTTTACAAATCAAGGAACAGTCATCCACTTTAACAATCCCAAAGTGCAGGCCTCCCTCGCAGCCAACACCTTCACCATCACTGGCCACGCTGAGACCAAGCAGCTGACCGAGATGCTGCCAGGCATCCTGAACCAGCTGGGAGCCGACAGCCTGACGAGCCTCAGGAGACTCGCCGAGGCTCTGCCCAAACAGGGTCAGTAACCTGTTAGTCCCGCAAAGCCAGGTCGTCTCGCGCTGTACCAGTGCTGCAGAAAGATCTGGCTGAATCCACCATAATTCTGCACTAAGGGAAAAAGTGCTCTGTGTTTGTATTTCTTTAAACTAATCCAGTCATCTTGGTTTGCACCAGTCATGGGTTCACACTACATGAGAATCAAGTTGATTTTGGGCCTAATTCTCCCTTCCTGACATTTGTCAGCTGAGCCCCAGTTTTGTGATGATTCTAAAGGTTATCTGGCCAGATTTTCCTGTGGTGTGAGGAATGTTAAGAATGTTTTCTACATTCCCAGATCTGCTGGGAAGACCATCCTGGCAGCACTGATTTCAAATTGCAAATACTCAAAAGGTTTAATATTTATGATCTGATATCCAGTTGTGAGAGAGAAACCTTGAGGATCACCGGCAGTCCCGCAGGGCTCAGAGGATTATAATGCATTGTCATATGGGATTCAACGCAGAATTTACTCACCTCCAGCTCACGCTGTAACATGTATACTCCACGTTCATGCCTTCTAAATGAATTTATCAATATTTCTTTTTTTGTCTAAGTGATTTATTTGTAAAAAGTAGTGCAAAAACGAACCGCTAGTTCTTCTGTTGGTCGTCCAGGATGTAAGACGGTGTCCTTGCAAAATAGTGCTGATATGGAACTTGTTTTTTTGGAGAGGCAAGTGCTGGCATCGAAATGGCTAAATCTCCACAAAGGAAAATGCCTCATAAAACATCAAAAGACATTTTACCATGTAGGTTGCTATCTCGGAGGTTGTTGTGTGAAAACAGAAGTTTGAAGACTGGTTTGGCGTAGTGACAGGGATTTTGACAACAGGAACATGCAGGAACTATCTGCTGTGAGCTGATAGGTGTGTGAGTCAGTCACACTTTGCTGCTAGTGAAACGGTGGAGCTGGAAGACTCTCCTGCAGGTTCTCAGTTGGCTACAACAGCAGCGGAGGAAGAGTTTTGTATAAGATGAGGGCCGTGTGTGTGCATTGATCTACCACTGTAGTGTCTGTGAATAGAGACACACCCTACATGCTAAAGCACATTCGATGGCATCACTCAGATGTGCCGATAATTGGGATGATAAATGTTTAGGTGCTTTGAATATTCAAATGTAGCCGAGGTAGAACTAACTGCAACACTTCTCCTAATGCACAAGTTTTATGATGTATTCTGCTCTATATATTTTGGTATTTTCAGTTTCATAGCACAAGAGATGCTTTTCCTTTATACCCTGTTGTGACCTGTTGCCTGTGGGGAAAGTGTTCATTGTTCAGTGTACAAAATTGAAATTGTCATTATTTTTATAATGTAAGTAGTTTACCAAAGTTGCCAGTGAGTAAAATGCCCCAGCAGTCCCCTCGTGCATCTGTTATTTGTCAAACTGTGTCTTTTAAACCGGGGTATGAACCAAAGCGTGTATCGTTACACCCCTAGTATTTTCTGTTTAGTCAAACTTTTAAAAGAGATGTCGTGCGGCCTCAGAATTTAACATTGATTGTTTTGTGGCAACTTGACCCTTTAAGCTGCTCTTCAAGCTTCTCACATATCTTTACTTTTCTTGCAGCTGCAGATGGAAAAGTGCCGATTGCAACAGTAGAAGAAGAAGATGATGATGTTCCAGGTGAGTGCTTAAACGTACAGTATGTAATTTTATGCCACTAGGGGCCCTTCACTCAAAACAATGACAAAAGACGAAGCAGTGCCGTCACAGAGTCAGTTTCTCTCAGTCAGGATTCCTTCAGCGTTCGTTGGCACAGTTGCCACTAACTTGTTTATCTTATATCTTAAGATCCAAACATCTGATGATACAAGTCCTTCCTCTGGTTAAAACATATAGTTAAAAACTACCAAGATCAAAAAAAGTATTGCAAAAGTCAATTTGTGACAGTGTCTGGCAGACAACCACAACCCTGATACATGTGCAAAGCAGATTCCACTGAGTGGTGTCGGCGACCAAACGACACCAAAGGCGTCTTTGATCAAAGTTACAGATCCCTCTGGGTTTGAACGTTGTTGTAAATATTGAGGATAATGTAATTACACAGCTCAACAAATTACATAACGTTGGCCTAGTCATTTTTAGACATTTTAATGCGGAAAGATTACACATTATATTTTTAAATGTCTGATTTTGCATTACACTCATCTGTCCATGTATAGCAGTCTGTACAAACATTCAAGATGAAACATTTCTTCAAAAATGCCTCACATAAAATTTCGTCCTGCGTCAAACTCCTTTGCAGTCTTATTTGGAAATACTCCTTCACACTTGTCCATTATGGGGCAAGGTTTTTTCTTCTCTTTCTCTCAGTTAAATAACCATGGCAGGTTTGTTTTCCTTTGGCTTGTGAAAGGGGTCGTATGAAGGGGATTCATCAATGACTTTAGAATGATGGTGCAATGTTTGAATCTCGTGTTCATTGTTTAGACGATCTTAAGATCCAGTTTGCTTTTCTTTGTGAGGAAAATAGGCCAAACACATGAGGTTGCCATTACAATAATCTCAGCTTTTCCCAGGACTTCTCTCCCTGTAGCTCTAGTTCTCACTAATGTAACAAACGATTACACATGTACTCAGCAATGGGAGCAGTCAGAGCCTGATGGCGCAGGGGTTAACAGCCATCGCCATCACGCTGTTATTGGAGTTAAGTTTCTTTTTTGTTCTCTCACTGAAGGAACATGTTTACTTAGACCTTTTGAATTGTTTCCATTTTAACCCGCGACCCTTTGAGCCAAACCTCTGAAAAGCAGATTTCTCACATTTCATGGAGTAATTGAAGCCAACCTTTTGATGCTTTTACGCCATAATTTTTACAGCTGCTTTCAGTAGTTGTGAGGGCCTCATATGTTGAGCACATTGCAGTCTATGCAGTAGTGGGGAAAGATGAGCAAATAATTTGGATTGAGTTCCACCTCATATCACGTTTCAGATAAACATGCTTTTCCTGAATTGTGCTGCGGCACCTCTGAGAGTCATTTGTGCAGATGGACATGCCATTCTCCCCGACTCCCATCAATTTACCATCAAATCTTTTGTTGTTTCAGATCTGGTGGAGAACTTTGATGAAGCATCCAAGGATGAGGCTAACTAGAGGAAATGGGACTCCCTTAAGTGTCAATACTTGACAGGACCATGTGAGGCACAAGATGTTTTTCTGTCTATTTCAAGGGGTGGAAAGCTGATAGTTAAAGTACCTGAGAAGATGGATAATCTGTCAACTTCTGGCTGTGAGCATTCTGTAAAATGTGCAACACCTGAACAAAGTGCTTGAATACATTTAAGTGAATTATTTTGGAGTAATTTTCTAGAATAGTACTCTAAAGTATTAAATACCAAGGGGGGTAGCAGTATTTAAGCGTAAGGTATTTTAGTACTCATTCCACTTCTTCTCTACCAGACTCTCCAAATGCTTGTTGTGCTCTGTATGTCCAGTTAGAGTGAGAGACTGTGTGTAAAATGTGATGTTTAATGCTCCTGCTGTAGTGTACATCTTTTTCCTCCATGTTACTGAACCTTAATTCTTTGTGGCCTCTCTCAAACCACCATATCTGGAATAAACCTTTGCTACTGTCAATAAATAGCCGATGTTTGGTTTTTTTTAATCCCTCAAGTATGATTTCCAGAGCTGAAATACTATTATGCCATATGTAAATTGGTCAGCATTATTGTTAAAGGAGCACCTCACCAAAAAAAATAAGTAGATGTGAAATTAAAAATTATATATATATATTTGGAATCACGGATTTTGCTTATAGTAATAGTTTTGATCTTTTGAAGTGGGGTTGTATGAGGTACTTATCCATAGTCAGTGTATTGTATACAGAAGATGTCAGTTGGCATGACCCCCAGTTTATAGAACTAGCTCACTGAATATGAGAGCTGCTGGTCTACAGCTGTTTCCATCAGTTAGTGTTACTGTGTGACTTTGGTGAATCCAGAATAATGCCAAAGTCACACAATAACAAAAACAAACTAACTGATGGAGGCAGCCGTAGACCAGCAGCTTCTGTGCACAGCTACGTTAAATTAATGTTTTTCTCAATGGAGTCTGGCTTTGAGGAGAGCGATGTGACTGCTTCAGTTCCCTGTAGGAAATCACTGTCTGACAGCAAGGTAAAGTCAGTGATAATACTCTAAAAATAGCATACACTTAAAATCCTGGGTCATCAACAGGGATGGGATCCGCAACCCTTAGGGGGCCTTCACTTACTGCAGAGGCACCACCAAAGTATTGTTTAATTTTAAGAGTTATTTTCTTTTAATTAAACTGTCTGAATATACACATTAACATGAATCCAACATACTATAAGCTAAGCTAAACTGACCTAATCATAAAAAATAAATGCATTTAATTTACAGTACACAACATTGATGATAAGCTACCTGTTACCCATGAATCCTTGTGCAGTCATGTGAGCTAGCTAGCGTTAAATCACTGTGCAGCACCTGTCTGTAACAGCGTGGTTAACCAGTGAGCCCACAGTTTAATACAATGTATGTAGCAGCGAGTCCCTGCTAAGTGGTCCTCGGCCTGAAAACCATTGAAGACCCCTGCTTTAAACTGTTAGATTCTTTTTTTTTTAAGTGGCTAAAATATGTTTTGCTGCTGCCCCCCATCCACAACAGTACATCACTTACCTTTCATGGTGGTACTCCTGCCTGCTCCTCCAAACTGGGGGCATGCAGACTTAACATATACTGGATATAATACACTGACTATGGATAAGTACCTCATACAGCCCCACTTCAAAAGATCTGAGCTATCCCTATAATGTACAGAGCTAACCTGTAAAAGTATTTTCCAGTACAGTATATTGATGTTGATACACATAAAGAAGACGTGACATAATCGTGAATAGGCAGACAAAATATATTAGCACACAACTGTGAAATAAACATGTCTAGCGCTAGTAGCATGTTATTAGATTCTTGGCTTATAATTAATAGTCCTTTAGTTTTACATTCACTGACAGACCCCTCCCCTGCTTCTATGTGCAGCACTCAACAGCAACTAAAGTGTACTCTCCCCATGACTGTGACTCTGTTTGCAGTTTAAAAAGATCTTTTAATTAAATAACAGCTTAATTTCTGCAACTATAAACAGTGGTTTTACCTTTTTGACTTGTGATCAGATAAATATCTGTACAGCATAATGAGTGATACTGAGGTCAGGACAAGTTATTTCTTGAAACACCACTTATGTCTGATATAAAACACAAGCACCCTTACACAGTGGCAAACAGCACCACAGTAACCTCGCGGGACATTAAAATGAGGTGTGAGGTCTTTTAAAATTCACAACACATCAGTGAACATCAGTATCATAAATACACAGAAACAAAACAGACTTACATCAATATGAGAGTTTTATCACATTACAACACAACGTCTAAAGTATTCAAATAAATAAACTCGGAACAACCAACACAAAGATCTTCAGGATCAACAAACAATATGGCAGCGTTATAAAAACACAGTCTGTAACCGTGTGCATTCCAGTCTATACGAGCCTATTTTCAGTCCACCCACTGTGCAGTGGTCCTCATGAGAGCAAAATGAGACTCAGAAATGTGCTCACTGTGAAGACCTGACAGTATGAACATGAGGCAATTTGTATTACACGAATATTCCTTTACTTTTAAAATCTGTTTTTTCATCAAGGTTAATAAGTTATATTTAAAAAACACTTGCCATGATGGGGAAAAGTATGGAATGGCCACTGATGGCATGTAATGTAATATACAATATTAAAAGACTCAAAACCTCCATGCTCGGTTAAACCAAAATCAATCTTACACTGCACTCCATTTGGCAGCGTGAAAATCTTTCAGTGTCTCCGGATCAGATTTGCAACTCCGCATTCAATATGAAACGTAATGTAAAACAGTTTTTGAAAGATGGTTAAAATTGTAAATTCGTAGCATATAAACGTCACATGCATCGTGCCAACAAGACGCTGTTGACATGATGTTGAAATGTCACTTAATGAACTAATATATTACTGTTGGCAGGCAGCCTGGGCGTGCTACATGATTGTCCAGAGCCCAGCTTCGTCCCTTCCGTATTTGTTTTCCTCAAGTGTCACAGTTCAGTCTCTGATTCCCATCAGTAACTTCAGTAGATGTGCCTCCATCACCTGTTGAACTGAGCAGAGGAACAAACAGTATTTTACTGAACAGAGCTGTGTGTCATTTCAAAGTTAACACTAATCAAACTTTAGGAGATGGCCACCTGTCACTCCTAGATAGGAGACAGGATTTGGCAGGAAAAGTGATTGTTTTTCTGAAAAGGCTTTTACATTCTTGGAAGCAGCCACATTGTCAACAACTTGTTTCCTGTTCAGATCAAAGTACAATCAGCAGACACATTCTCATGGACAAAATTTCAAAACATTTCAATGACTTTTCAAGGACACTAAAGTAACATTTATGTCTTGTCCTGCTTGCCGTTGTTTTTTAAACATATCAGATTCAGACTATTCAAACACAATTTCAGGTAGCTGGCAAACATGAAGGGAGAGACAGAGCATGGCAGGAAAATGGAGAAACGTACGTGATGGTAAACAATATGTCACAAATTGACACATTGGAGCTACAACATGTTGACAGCCACAGAAAATAATTGTGCCATTATGTTACATTACGTGGAAGGTTCTCCATGAAAGATTACTGTAATCATTTTATTACACACACTACAAAATTTCCATGAGTTTTCCAAAACTTTCATGATTTTCTCAGGCCTGGAAAATGTAATTGTGAAATTCCATGACGTTTCCAGGTTTTCCATGACTGTGTGAACCCTAAATATTTGTACATATGGAGGAAATCCAATTTGCCTCCTTTTAATCAGTGCTTCTCACTTTGGGGTTCATGAGGAGGATGAAGGGTAATCTTTGACAGGATTGTGAAAGTAATGAGTAGGAAACGAGAAATATTTTAGTGATTTTTAATTTTTTTTTTTTTAAATTGTACAATTTATTTAAACAATGTCAGAAATTATGGGAGACATATTGATATTATATCAAAATCATGATATGAGACTAGATGCCATCTTAGATTTTGGATATCATAATATTGTAAGTGTTGTCTTTTCCTGGTTTTAAAGGCTGTATTACGGAAGGTAATTTTCTGAACTTATCAGACTGTTCTAGCTGTTCTTTTATTTGCCTTTACTTACTTTTAGCCTTTATATCCAGAAAATAGAAATGTTTACCATCAAAAATCGCATTGTGTAAATATTTGTGTAAAAGCATCAATAGTTAACCCAACAATATCGTCACAATATCAATATGGAGGCATTTGTTTAAAAAAAAACTGGTTGTGTTAGTTGTGAGAAAATACTATTGTCCACATAAGACAAACATCAGTTCTCAGCCTGTGTGTACCTACATGTTTTTTAAGCATTAAATGTAGGTTTACTCTGTGTGTTTAATTTACACATACCATTCCGGTGGCCCATAGCCACAGCCATGTCCATTGCATTGAATCCAGAATCTGACTCAATAGTGGGATCAGCACCACTCTCTAGAGGACATACAAACATACAAAAACTTTGTTATTGTACAGATATATCTTAGACACTTAACATTTCCTGAACACAAGAATTTCTATGCTTATCCTTTAAGAACTATGAACACAGATGGATGTCTGACCACAGGTGCTACTTTCAGTAAAAGATGTGTCCTCACCTAACAAAATTTCAACACAGCGCACATGGTTCCCATGGACAGCATATAGCAGAGGGGCTCCTCCATTCTGAAACCCAACAAACACGCCACATAGAATTATATTTGATAGTAAGACCAACATTAAAGACAGTTCACCCCCAAAGTCAAAAACGCATAATTTTCCTCTTACCTGTAATGCTATTTACTATTTGTTTTGATGTGAGCTGCAGAGTGTCGGCTGTAGAGATGTCTGCCTTCTAATAAAATGGAACAAGGTGGCACTCGGCTTGTGACGCTGAAAGCGATGTCTCTTTGCAGACATAATGACCTGATTACTGAAGAGAATCCACAGACCTTGATGTGAGTAGTTTCATGTAGGGACTATTTTCTTTCTACTGAACTACACTCACCAGCCATATCACCATGCAGAAGGAGGCATGCGTCTTCAGCCAGCTTACCTAGCATTGCTGAGCTAAGGAGTGTTACATCTCAGCTGGGGAGGATGCCATTGATGTTTACATCACATGCTGTCACAAGCACAAGCCTCTCATCCATGAGCAGATGAATGCTTCCTTCTGTGCAGTGATACGTTTGCTGGATGACATGAAACTGACACACATGTTCATTACAAGGTCTGTGGATTATCTTGAGTAACCGTGTCATGATTTCTGGAAAGAAAGACATTGCTGCTGAGTTTTTCTAAAGTATTTTTTGGCGCTTTGAGCACCACAAGCTGAGTGCCATCTAGTTCCATTATACTGGAGAGAAGGCAGACATCTCTACGGCTGATATCGACAACTCACAACAAGACAATCTGGACTGATAAACAGGACTACAGGTAAGAGGAAAAATATATATTTTTGATTTGGGGGTGAACTGTCCCTTAGAATACCCAGCACAAAGTGAGAAAAGGATCTCACTTATATTCATACATCAGTTTCTACAAAACCAGTTCTAGTGAAGATTTGATAAAAGCTTTGCATTCTTACCCAGTCATATTCATTGACATCTACACCACAGTCAATAAGCATCTTCACAATATCAGTGTATCCCTTGCTGCAGGCCAAAGACAATGCACTTTCCCTCCCTTTGGCCAGGAGGTTGGGGTCAGCACCCTACAGCAAAGAATGATACAGACCAGTAAATAAACAGAGACGGGATGCTCTGATATAAAAAACCCACAAGATCTGAATGATACTTCAAGTTCAGTTTTCCATACATTTTGGAGGAGAAACTCAACAACAGCAATTTGTCCGTGTGCAGCCGCCCACATCAGGGGGGTAAAGCCTTCCTCATCTTGGAGGTTGATTACAGTCTCTATTAAAATGATATAAAAAGACAAATAACACCATCAATACACATAGTTTATCACCATACCTGCTTATGCTTTGCAGGAGCACAAAGATGGAGACTCACAGTTGTTTATTTGGTTATTATTACTGTCTTCAAAATATTGTATGTGTGTGTTAAAAAAACACAACCAGCCAACCCAGATATGCTGCCTACCTTGTTCAATCCTGCTGGCCAGGAACACCATTTCACCCTGGGCTGCAAGCTGATGAATGGACAAAGCTGAGAGGAAAAACAGGCATGTCCAGATTAACATTTTGATTTGATTTCTGATAGAAACGTTAAAATAAATGGAGTTAAAAAAAAAACTGTGATACTTACAATGCACCAAAAGAGGTGTGGAAGAAACCTCGTTGCCACGGTGTTTATTGGTGAGGGTTGTGGACTGTTTGATGGGGGAGAAATGTTTGGTGGTGGAGGGCGTGTAAACATGGCGCACTTGTATACCTGGGGAAGGTGAGGTCTGGATGTTGCACTCAGCTGAAAGAGAAGGAAAATATGATCAGATAAGTGAGCTCATGTAAGTTACAGCCTCTTATATTGGACATTGTGACAAGATGTAAACACTATAAGTTCACTTTAGAGACACATGAACGGGGCTCTTACCTTTAAATAAAACAGAAGCCACCTCCAGATCAGAGTTGACCTGGTCCTGGATGTTCTTGCTGTCCTCCTCGTTTAGCGATTTGACAAACCTTGAGCAAACATTCATGTCAAAGCGGTTGGGGAGGATGAACTTGATGCCCATGGCAACATTCTGGGTGCCTGTGTCATCTGGGCTTGCACCCATCGACTGCTCAGTCTTGATGGCACTCAAATCCGGCATTACACAGATCCCCTCCATATCCTCTGCTGTCCCACCTGAGGCTGACACGGTAACGTTGTCCATCCTCTGATCACTCACCGAGCTGTCACACTGAGATTAAACTGAAGACACCGCACGCCTGAAACCAAGGGAACAAATTAAAGACACAAACCAGTATTTTCCTACAGTTTACAATAACGTTACCTAACTTTGGCTGATGATGTAATCTAAATGCAGCAGGTTCTAATATTAAATGCCCAGTAAACAGCATGTTAGCTATCAGTTAGCATGCTAGCTATTGTTATTCTACACCTCCCGTTAGTCGCACAAACGAAACGTGGGGAACTAATTTGTACAAAGAAACACATAAAGCACGGGTTTCGAAAAAATAAAGACATTTCTCACCCGATAAGGCATTGTTTTATTAAATTATCCCCAGGCGCGGTCACCCCTCTTCACGCGATGTTTTGATGTGTGTACGCATGCGCAAGAGGATCGCGTCAACAAGAGTGTGCATCCAATATTACCCTCCCTCTTTTTCGTTCCGGTGTCGGGTTTACCCTCGGATAGTGTGCTTTTGCTGGGAAAGGAGGAACGTCTTCACATTTACTAAGGTTTTAGACATGATGCGAAGTACACACAAAATAAATGCCTAATAAAGTGTCTGTTAGCTATCAGTTAGCATGCTAGCTATTGTTAGCGTAACCTTCCGTTAGTCGCACCAACGGAATTGATGCACAAATTGATGGAGCGAACGGGTTGCATTTCACTTAAACAATATTCTTATGATTTCATGAGACAAATAAATTGATTGATACATTGACTCATTGACTGATAAAATACTTGATAGTAGGGTAGTTAATATTCTGCTCTGAGCTTTTAACAGTCACCTCAGCTAATACGGATGTGGCTTACAGTAGAAAATGTATTTCAAACAGAACAGATGCAATTTTTGATCTGCCTCTGCTTATTGTTTCCATTGCTGCTGGTGTATTTTTCCTTTTATCATGTACCATAACATTAGATAATACCGTCCCAAACTGTGTGCATTGTTGTCTTTAGGTCGTCTTATTACATTTGATTTATCATGATACTTTATCAAAGTTTATAAAGACAAAAACACCCTTCTAATATAGTGTGCTGATTATATCAGCTGTGTCAAAAATGTAACAATGCGCAAATGCAAATGAACAGCCTACATTTTACACTTTTCAAGAAATTTCACGTTAATCCAACATTAATTAACATTAAAGTATATCACAAAACACAGTATAATTATTGATGAGTATTAGTCTTTATTTAATTAGCTACACACAAAACCCATAACGTTTTAAAAAAAATACATTTGAACTGAAAATTGAATTATGAAGTATTTAAAAGTTATAGTTGTATTGATGCCTAATAGGCTAAGATATTAATGCCCCACAGAAAAGCAGGTTTAATACTCAGTCTATAGACTTTTAGCAAAAAATGTGGTGGTCAATTAATGTTTAAATTTATTTAAAAAGAAAAAAACAACCTTAAGTTTGTTAAGTTAAGTTTGTGTTTTTGTTTTTGAATATCCGTTGTAGTCTGTTCCTGTCCTGTTTGGTGGCTGATCCAAACCATACAGTGGTGGACTTGCAGAGAACAGACTGGATTGTTGCAATGTAAAGCTGGATCAGCAGCTGGGGGAAGAAGTGCATCCTCTATTACATGTGCAGACCACTGATGCGTGGAATTTGTTGAGGTAGTGCAGACATGAGTATAGTTGTAAAAATGCAAAGGCTCCAGAGCTTTTTGGAACAGATAAGTGTGTGTAGGAAGGTGCAATTACTTCCTGCCATTTCTATAACCTGGTGTGTTGTTCTTTGTCAGTTTAAGACTGCTTAGGGCCCACACACTCAGAACTGCAGGAGGAAGCACTGTTGCACAAATGTTAAATATTATTTGAAACTGTGGCAAACTGAGACTGGACTAGACTGGTGAATGTTGGGAGCATCCTGTTAGGAGTTAAGCAGGAGCTGAATTGCCACCTACAGGGGATAAACCATGCGGCAACCGTACCTCTGATGCCACCCTCAGGTTTAATAAACCCATGTCGGATTTTTTTCCTCTTCTTTTCATCCTTCTGGTATTTTTGTGTGGAATGATCACTACATCCTCACAGCATGGATACAGACTTTTAGTCTCATGTGGAGGAAGCAACATTTATGTTTGTCTCACACACTCAAAGTAATGCTATAGATACTTGCATTACTCAAAACTGTCAACTGTGATTTATATTATAAACATGGCAGCAGAGTTGTGTTGTTATAAAGGTGTGTGTGTGTGTGTGGGTGTGTGATTTTCTTCAGTGGCTGAATGCCTCCATTTGCTTCTGCTCCCCTTTCTGAATGTTTACTTGTCCCATATGTTCATCTTCCTTCTTCCTGATCTTTGACAGTTTCTCAGAACTTTTGAATGTGTCAATGCTTTAAAATGACAAAGTAATCCAGATGACTCAGTGTAGCTGCTTGTTTAAAGAGACTCCTGGTGGTGAAGCTGTTTTAGCAGCATTTTAGCCACTAATACATTTAATGACACCTGCAACTGATTCACTATTTAAAAAGCTTCACATGAACTCAACATCACTGAAGTTAAAATAAACCTCACAATACATAGTGTCACTTTATATGTCTGAGAGTTGATTTTATTCAATTCAACAGTAAACCAGTGAAGTTTAGAAATGAGTGTGACAGAGTGCTCAGTGGACGGCTTTGTGTGGTTTGGTTCACATCCACTCTCAGGAGCCCCTGGACACAAGAGGAGTCCTGCCCTGAAACAAGAAACACATCTTTGTGTTATATATGAAGGAAATATAATACAATGTCTGCTGTCAGCATCAAGGTTATTTAACATCCTGTTGTACTAATGGACTGTTAAGTGTGGGCCTGCAGACTGAATCATCTCTAATGTCACATTATTAATCTGTCACAGGTTATTTTAGTGTAGTAAACATTCACAGGCTTCATCTGTCACACTGAATATAATACAATATATGTCAACAAATTAGCTATAAGAAATATCATCAGCATCTGTGGATGTATTGCTATTTGTGTAATGTTAAGATATTTACTTAGTGGACTGAAACACAGACGACCACTTGTCTCCAGCAGTCATGTCGAGGTAACTGTGGATGTGCTGCAGGAACACTGAGTCTGGGTCTTCCTTCTTTGCTGCTTCCTGTGTGAACGTTCGAGCTGCGCATAGTCCTGCAGACTGACAGTAAGACATAAAATAAGTGATAATATAAAGATAAACAGCTTCATATGTGGCCAGTTTACACAATAACATACATCACTTTATTTATGTTACTATAAGTCAGAAGCTCAAACTCACCTTTTAGTCCACAGTGAACAGCAGCAGCTCAGGTGGTGGAGAAAGAGAAATGGTGGTTGGAAATGGTTTGTGAGACAAATTCAATTTTTTTTTATTAAATAAATTATGTTAACATGGAAAACCAGCTTTACAAAATAAGTCAAAAGCTCATACTCACTTTTTTTTGGTGGAATAAGAGAGAATATAAAAAAAGTGGTTAGTAGGACAGAAAAACAATCTTTGATGAATAAGTAATCAACTGATAAACAGGTTCACAATAAAATTCACTGCTATCTATGTGCTCAGGTGGTGGAGGGAGATCAGACTTTATGAAGACGAAAAAAAGGTTAGTGAGACAATAAGTCTTTGAATGACTGAATATTATGAATGTTATGTATTTTATACTTTACCTTTTGTGGCCATATTAAGGCAATTTTGGTTCCTGGGAGAAGATGCTTAGGAAGTATAATGTTAGGAATGTTTAATTTTAGTCAGTCTTTAACTAAACTGTTTTGGGGGACTTTGGTGTTTCCATGAGGTTTGCTTTCCGATGTTCTGGTTTTTTTTTTAGGCGTCTGATGCATTGTAAGTCGTGGTGATCTAAGAGTGAAGTGCCTTTTTTTCTCTTTGATTTTGCAGGATTTTTTTCCATCTTGTCAGTGCAGTGGTCTTCAGTGACATCTTCAGTGTTGATCTGGATGGGACTGCAGCTTCACTGGGGGTGTGATGTGTGGGTGACTGAAGCTGTTGTTTGGCCTCTGGAGAAGGACGTTTAGGAAGCAAATTGTGAGTGCTTAATGTTGGGCAGACTTTAACCAAACTACTTTTTGGGGGGGCTGCTTTGCCAACGTTGGATGTTTTGGGGTTTCTTTAGGTGGAGACTGATCAGTATGACCCACTGCTGCTGTGAGAAGGAGTGTAGTTTTCATTAGAATGCTGACAAAGCTGAAGGTTCTTTGCCCTGCCAGACTCAAAGGCTGCCAGATGCGAGAGCTTTCTGGGGCATCGCCGACCTCACCAGATGCAAAGGCCCGCCCTCAGGATGGAAGAAACGTTGATCAATCTACCATGCAATAAATGAGGAGATTCTCCAAATATTCCCAGTGCAAGATGCTACCTGGGGTGTTGACCGCCCTGCCAGACGCAGAGGCAGCGTTGTCTTCCTCAGCCCTGCCAGATGCAAAGGCTACCTAGTCTTCCTCAGCCCTGCCAGACGCAAAGGCTACTATGCACAGTGTTGTTGACAGCCCTCACCTCACTGGCCTTGCCACACACAAAGGCCGGTGAAAGAAAAGTCGACCGATCTACTGTGCAAAGAACAAAGAGATACTCTAAAAAAGCCCCGGTGCAAGACGCTACCTGGGGTGTTGACCGCCCTGCCAGACGCAGAGGCAGCTTTGTCTTCCTCAGCCCTGCCAGACGCAAAGGCTACTATGCACAGTGTTGTCGACAGCCCTGCCAGACGCGAGGGCTACCTGGGGCATCACCGGCCTTGCTAGACGCAAAGGCCGGCCCTCAGGATGTAAGAAAAGTCGACCAATCCACCGTGCAAAGAACGAGGAGATACTCTAAAAAACCCCCGGTGCTGCTCACCCTCTACGTTACCTCTCTGAGGCTCAGCCTCCTGAAGCCTGTCCACGACATCCACCCCGACAGGGACTGGGTCATCGGGGGGGGGGCTCTCAGCAACAGGGCGCACGTTGCTCAGAGGCCACAGGGAGCCAACTGAAGAAAGAAAAAAATATTTTAAAAAACGTTACATTCTCCACTTCATAAAACAGACTGAAACATTCACAAGCACTGGAATATAATCAGTATAGACACTCCTTCATAGTTTACATGTGACCCTGTATTGTGTGACATCTGTGACATATATGTGACAATTCATGGACATACCCACATACTGTCAGAATAACTTTGTTTTCACTCAACCTGTGCAGCATGGGTTGATTGAATAGTTCAAGTTCAACTAAATTACTCTGACAGTATGTAGTAAATTGTCACATTTATTCTTTAGATAAGCAAAACAGATGAATTGTTGAATTTTAACTAATAAGAAATGTTACTGTGATGATTTTGGTTCCTGTGGTATGTTTTTGTGTTTGTTCTCTCTCTCCCTCCCCCTTTCTTCTGTTCTGCAGTGCATGTGTGTGTCAGGGGGCGTGGCTGGCTTCTCCTGCAGCAGCAGATGAGGCACACCTGTCTTCAATCACCTCATCTTCCTGTCTACAAAAGCCTGGTCTTCACTCCACTACGCTGCCAGATAATTCCGTCATGTTCGGTAGAGCTCTGTGTTCTTACATTTTGTATCTTGTGCTCAACTTGCTGCATAGCTGTATCTTGCTGCCTATTCTTCTAGTGTTGCTAGAGGTTTTTGTACTTACCTGTGGTTTTTTCCCTGTTGTACTCAGGTCGTCCTTTGTGCCTCACCGTGTGCCTGAGTTTTTTCAATCCATCCTTCGGTGAATATTCTACGAGCCAGCCAGCTCCCTGCCTCCACCGCCTGCTCTTGTTTTTTCTTATTGTTAATAAACCTTTTTTGTGACTGACCTGCATCAGTATCTGCTTTGGGGTCCAAACAAAACCTGTACCTAACAGAATTATCTGGCCACCATGGACCCCGCAGATATTGAGAGGATCAAGCAGGCAATATCCTCTCAAGGAGCCCTTGTAGGGCAGCACGAACAAGCCCTACAGAAGATTGTGGACACTCTTCGCAACCTTACCACCAGTGTGACTCAGCTTGGCGGCCGTATGGACCAAGTCTCCACTCATCTCACCACACTGACAGCTCCCCCAGCTCCCCCAGCTCCCCCAGCTCCCCCAGCTCCAGCTCTTCCAGACATCCAGCCCAGCCACCCCCGTGAACCCTTCATCCCCACACCTGTCAGGTATTCAGGAGAGTTGGGGTCATGCCGTCAGTTCCTTCACCAGTGTTCTCTTGTGTTTGATCAGCAGCCATTAACGTATTCTACTGATAAATCTAAGATTGCTTTTATTATGAGCTTGTTAATTGAGAAGGCATCAGCTTGGGCGGTGGCTATAGCTAACAGTAACTCACCCATTTGTCAGTCTTTTCAGTCACTTACTGCTGAGATGCTGAGAGTTTTTGACCATCCGCTACAGGGTAGGGAGGCCAGTAACCGGCTTCTTTCTTTACGTCAGGGCTCAGATTCTGTTGCTAGTTACTCCATTGATTTCCGCATTCTTGCAGCTGAGAGCGGGTGGGATGAGAAAGCCTTACAAGGGGTGTTCCTTCGTGGCTTAAGTGAGGAGTTAAAGGATGAGCTAGCTGCTCGGGATGAAACCTCCTCCTTAGAAGAGTTAATTTCTTTGGCCATTCGCTTAGATAACCGCCTCCGTGAGACATAGGGAGAGAACAGGCAGGCAGAGTTTCCCTTTTCCCCTCTCGAAGCCCAAGTCTCCCCAGCAGCCGGCACCATCTGCGTCTCTGGAGCCACCTTCCTGCAGTGTTTCTCCGCCTACGGTCTCATCACCTCACAGCAGCGAGGAGCCCATGCAGCTGGGGAGGATGAGGCTCACCCCTGCAGAGCGTCAACGCCGTTTCCACCAGAGGCTCTGCATTTACTGTGGCCAGGCTGGCCACATCCTAGCCAACTGTCCCGCTCTGCCAAAAGAACAGGCTCATCAGCCACAGGGGGGGGCGCTGGTGAGCAATGCATCTGTCGTTTCTCCCCCCTCCAATCGCATTCAGCTTAAGGGTACTGTGTCATGGTCACAAGTTTCTCTACCTCTCCAAGTCTTGGTTGATTCTGGTGCTGATGACAATTTTATTGACTTTGATTTTGTTCTACAGTCTGACTTACCCACAGAGCCCCTTCCTGAACCCAAGGACGTTTTTTCCCTCGATGGAAAGCTTCTCGCCCGTGTCACTCACCGTACTGCCCCAGTTTCACTGCTACTTTCTGGTAATCATCACGAGACTCTTTCACTCTACATCATTTCATCGCCCACTTACCCGCTAGTGTTAGGTCTCCCTTGGCTTAAGTTACACAATCCACACATAGATTGGTCTACCTCATCCATCACCAATTGGAGTCTGTTTTGTCACTCACATTGCTTACACTCAGCCATCCCCACCACTGCCACCATCACACCAGTTCCTCCCAAGCCTGTTAACCTCACCTCTGTCCCTGTTGAGTATCACGACCTCCAGGAGGTTTTTAACAAGGATCGTGCCTTGTCTCTACCTCCTCACAGGCCTTATGACTGTAGCATTGACTTGCTCCCTGACGCCCCCTTACCTTCCAGCAAACTGTATAATCTCTCCAGGCCCGAAAAGGAGGCCATGGAGACTTACATAACTGACTCCCTTGCTGCTGGAATCATTCGTCCCTCTTCCTCACCGTTGGGGGCGGGGTTTTTCTTTGTTGATAAGAAGGACAAGACTCTACGCCCCTGTATTGACTTCAGAGGTTTGAATGACATAACTGTTAAAAACAAATATCCCCTTCCACTCATTGACTCAGCCTTCGGTCCCCTCCACCAGGCCACTGTTTTTTCCAAGTTGGACCTCCGCAATGCCTACCACCTGGTGAAAATAAAGGAGGGGGATGAGTGGAAGACTGCCTTTAACACTCCTCTGGGTCATTTTGAGTACCTTGTAATGCCTTTTGGATTAACCAATGCACCAGCAGTTTTTCAGGCACTCATTAACGATGTCCTGCGTGACATGCTCAACAGATTTGTTTGTTTATTTAGACGACATCTTAATTTTCTCTCGCTCTCTCCAAGAACATGTCCAGCATGTTAGATTGGTGCTGCAAAGATTGTTAGAGAACAGACTCTATGTTAAAGCCGAGAAGTGTGAATTTCATGTTTCATCTGTTAGTTTTCTGGGTTTTGTGGTGGAGAAAGGGCAGATCAAGACCGACCCTGCCAAGGTTCAGGCAGTGGCCGAATGGCCCACTCCTACAACTAGAAAGCAACTTCAGAGGTTTCTGGGGTTTGCAAATTTTTACCGCCGGTTTATCCGTGACTATAGTCGAATTGCTGCTCCACTAACCAAACTTACTTCTGTGAAATCTCCCTTTGTATGGTCACCTGCAGCCGAAGCTGCATTTGTGACGTTAAAGTGCATGTTTTCTTCTGCCCCTGTGTTGTCTCACCCTGATCCTGCAGCTCAGTTTGTGGTAGAGGTTGATGCCTCGGACTCTGGTGTTGGGGCAGTCCTCTCCCAGCGCTCCACCTCGGACCAGAAGCTGCATCCCTGCGCATTCTTCTCCCGCCGACTCACCCCGGCGGAAAAGAATTATGATGTTGGGAACCGAGAACTGCTGGCGGTAGTTTTAGCCCTCCAAGAATGGAGGCACTGGCTGGAGGGCGCTACTCACCCATTTGTTGTATGGACTGATCATAAGAACTTGTCTTACCTCCGTTCCGCCCGCAGGCTCAACTCACGCCAGGCTCGGTGGGCCCTGTTCCTGGGCCGGTTCAACTTCACGCTCACCTACCGGCCGGGATCCAGGAATGTCAAGCCTGATGCCTTGTCACGTCAGTTCGCCCCTCCAGTTGAGGAGTCATCTGAGGAAACCATCCTGCCATCTTCCTGTGTGGTGGGAGCAGCCAGGTGGGAGATTGAAGGGGTGGTCCAGGAGGCCCAAGAGGATCATCCGACTCCCGAGGATTGTCCACCAGACCGGCTGTTCGTGCCTCCGTCTGCCAGATCTCCTGTGCTCCAGTGGGGACATGGCTCCAAGGTTGCTTGCCATCCAGGTTTTCATTGGACCCTGGCCCTTCTTCAGCAGCGCTTCTGGTGGCCCTCCATGTCCGCTGATACGAGGGAGTACATCTCCGCCTGCACCGTGTGCGCTCGCAGCAAGGCATCTCACTGTGCCCCCGCTGGCCTTCTTCGCCCCCTTCCCATTCCTCACCGACCTTGGTCTCACATCGCCGTGGATTTTGTCACCGGCCTGCCTCCATCGGAAGGTAACACCACTATCTTAACTATTGTTGACCGTTTTTCCAAGGCTGTGCACTTCATTCCCCTGCCTAAACTACCTTCTGCTCTCGAGACTGCTACTCTGCTCATCCAGCATGTCTTCAGACTTCATGGCATTCCGCAGGACATAGTGTCAGACAGGGGTCCACAGTTCTCCTCCCGGGTATGGAGAGCCTTTTGCCAGGCATTGGGGGCGTCGGCCAGCCTGTCGTCAGGTTACCACCCACAAACTAATGGTCAGACGGAGCGGGCGAATCAGGACCTGGAGGCAGCCCTTCGATGTGTCACCTCATCACCCGGTTTCCTGGTCCACCCACCTTCCCTGGGTTGAATATGCCCACAACTCCCTGGTTTGCTCCGCCACAGGTATGTCTCCATTCATGGCATCTAATGGTTTCCAACCCCCACTGTTCCCAGCCCAGGAGACGGACGTGGCAGTTCCCTCAGTGCTGGGGCATCTCCGGCGTGCCCGCCGAGTCTGGCGTGAAGCCCGGGCAGCTCTCATCCGCACTGCTGCTCGGAACCAGAGACTGGCAGACCGCCACCGCACTCCAGCCCCAGATTACCAGCCTGGTCATCTGGTTATCTCGTCTGGTTATCCTCCCGTGACCTCCCACTTCAAACCGAATCCTGGAAACTGGCACCCAGGTACATTGGCCCTTTTGAAATTGATCACATTATTAATCCCAGTGTGGTTAAGCTAAAGCTGCCTCCCTCCTTGAATGTCCACCCGTCGTTTCACGTGTCTCTCCTAAAGCCAGTTTCCACTAGTCCTCTGAGCCCTCCGGCCGAACCCCCTCCACCCCCCTGGATCATTGACAACCACCCTGCATTCACCGTCCGGCGGGTGTTGGATGTACGTAGGCGGGGCCGGGGTTTCCAGTATTTGGTAGATTGGGAGGGGTATGGGCCAGAGGAGCGTTCTTGGATCTCTCGCTCCCTCATTTTGGACCCTGATCTCCTCAGAGACTTTTACTCCCAGCACCCAGACAAGCCTGGTAGGCCGCCAGGAGGTGTCCCTTGAGGAGGGGGTACTGTGATGATTTTGGTTCCTGTGGTATGTTTTTGTGTTTGTTCTCTCTCTCCCTCCCCCTTTCTTCTGTTCTGCAGTGCATGTGTGTGTCAGGGGGCGTGGCTGGCTTCTCCTGCAGCAGCAGATGAGGCACACCTGTCTTCAATCACCTCATCTTCCTGTCTACAAAAGCCTGGTCTTCACTCCACTACGCTGCCAGATAATTCCATCATGTTCGGTAGAGCTCTGTGTTCTTACATTTTGTATCTTGTGCTCAACTTGCTGCATAGCCGTATCTTGCTGCCTATTCTTCTTTTTAGTGTTGCTAGAGGTTTTTGTACTTACCTGTGGTTTTTTCCCTGTTGTACTCAGGTCGTCCTTTGTGCCTCACCGTGTGCCTGAGTTTTTTCAATCCATCCTTCGGTGAATATTCTACGAGCCAGCCAGCTCCCTGCCTCCACTGCCTGCTCTTGTTTTTTCTTATTGTTAATAAACCTTTTTTGTGACTGACCTGCATCAGTATCTGCTTTGGGGTCCAAACAAAACCTGTACCTAACAGTTACAAATACTCTATAAACTATCTGTAGACAAACTGTCCAAATAAAGTGTTCCTGGCTTTGCCTCTGAAACACATCTTGTTTCTATAAACCACAATAAAACTCAGACTAGTATAACAGGAGTCAGAACAGGCCACAAGCTTGTCGTGTTGCATCATACATTGCCAAAATGTTTGAGCGCACAGACCTGTGTGCGCAATGACGCACGCATTTTGAGGAATTTGTGAAAATAAGTTCACTAATGTGATCACTTTTTTTTTTTTTTTTTTTATTTAAGAGGACCCGACAACATCTCCGGATACATTTTAAGCAGCAACCTCAAGTATCCACACAGAGGAGCGGGCCCTGGTTTGCTTACACCTGCGCGTGCTGACGTTTGCTCCTAAACGTTCCATCGTCTCCATGGCGCACAAGAAACTCATTTTTGGCATCGTTCAAAAATTGGCCCGGTCGCCATCTTTACCTCCGACAAAATATGGACAATTCAATCTCCTCAAACAATATTAACAGTGTTTTCAAATCACTACACAATTATTAACACCTTCCACACCTGTCCCGCCAAACTCAGCACATGTTGAGTGTACTCAAACAGCGGCACCCTCACCAGATTATAATAATCATATTTACACCGAGTAAACACCAAATTTCACCAAAAACCTTATTTTCCTAACAGGCCGACTAATATTACATTGACCGTTACAGTTTAGTCCACAATGATATAATATCAGGCTAACAACAAAAATAGTAATAAGAGTAATAATAACAATTTACAATAATTAAATACAAATCTTGTACTAAAATTCTCTTTCAATGATTTAAGCAACATCAATAAAAGGCTAAATTTGACAGGACATTAAAAGATGTCTTACCGGCAAAGGAAGTGATCCACCGCCTGACTCGGGCCAGCAGGTGCTCCATCGCGGGGGGTCCGGACGCCATCTTTCAGCAGGTAGGTACAGCTGGAGTTATCTCTCAGTGTTTTCTTGAGGGTTTTGTAAGGCTCGCAGGTCAACTTGTATCAAGTCTCGGTGCAAAGGGGAGATTTCGGAGATGCGTGCAGCTTTTATATGACCTCGGTAGAACGCCACCGTTCTGTTTCCATGACTTTTACTGACGCACGTGCATGCGTGTGCGTGAGTGAATGAGAAATTATATAGGCTACTGTAGGTGTTTCCATAATTAGGTGATGTGTATGAGCTTCAGAAACACCTGATGTATCACTGTAATGATGAACACACACAGCCAGGTCACTGCAGGTCACACCATCTTGACCCAGAGGTCAAACTAAGAATGAACCATGTCAACATCATTTGATTTTATTGTTGTTTTATTTTTAAATACAGAATAATGAACAGCAATATCCACAGACACTAAATGTGACTCAGTATATGCTTTCATCATGACAAGACTGAATCATTAATTCAGCCTCAATTTATACATCATGGCATTTCATTGCTGCTTCCTATCTAAGGAGCATTTTAGTGTTTTCACTGAGTGAATGTGTCTTCTCTTAACCTGTGATGCTTTTATTTTTCCACTTGGATGATACAGAGGAGCCCGGAAAGCGCCAGGTTCCCTGTGTGTCTTAGTTTGGGAGTATGAGAATGTGGCTCCTAAAGCAAATTACCAACAGACATGACAGGACTTTCAGCTGGGTACTGCTTTTTCAACCTAACCTGTCTCAAAGACAGGCCCTTTATCAAAGTTCATTTTAAGACCTTCATTACTGGAATTTTGTGCTTACATGATGCATAATCCTAAATTGATTTGTTTGATTAATTTTGTTTGATAAAACGACACCACAGAAAATCTGGGAGCCTCAGCCAGCATAGGAGCACTGTACACACTGCACAGAGGATGTGAGGTGACAAGGTTTATCATGGGCCCAGTAGCTCATATTTGCTCCACAGTGTCCCTGCAGGTTCATCTAACCATGCCTCCACCTGACTGTAGTCTTTATTTTGAGGCTTTCTGGGAGAGTGGAGGTATGAAACATGGCTGAGTGGCTTCGTCTGCAGTAGAAGAAGCAGGTACCACAATGTCAACATGGGAAAAGTATTTTGTTCCAACAAGGCCTTTGCCATTTACCAACTGCTCCACTGCAGCTGAAGGTAAAGTCTTTTGCAATATTTTGGATTGAATCCCATCATCATGCACAAAAAGAGGCAGTTATTGCTGATTATTTGTGTTGTGTTGTGTTTGTTAAGCCTCTGGTGAGGAGGGTCAGGGGTCATGGTCCATGCATGTCGCTGTGATGACACCAGGGGGTCTTTGGAATTAAAAGCATCAGTTGCACTGAAGAAGTTGCCTCATTCTGTGGATATCCAAGATCACACACAACTCTGATTTCAGCTGCTTTCTTTTAACAGCATGTGATGAATTCCACAGTGTGCTGCTCTCGCCTTCTACAGGACACCTGGGTCACATGCACTGAAAACAAGATGAGCAGAAAATGCATCAGATAGTCCTGTGGACATCATTTTAGCTTACCTTTAACAATTCATGTAGAAAAACAATTCTGAGATTACAAATGTTGAATGTGGAATGTTATCTGGAAAACTTCCACATGATGGCAGTATTGTAACTCCATTTAGTTTTTAACCACTGATAAACTTTTGCCAACAGATGGCACCACAGTCTCACTTTCAGTGCTACAAGTATGATGGGCTTTGTTCCTCTCCCACATGGCCTATAATCCATCTCTCCAGTTAAGCAAGACAACACTGTGCAAGAGAAACTGTGAGATTTACTCTGCCGAATGTGTTAAAAAGACCATATTGTTGTAGACTGTCAGCTGTGACCTCATTACACACATTTAATCTGTTGCTCATTATCAGTCAGTGGGATAAGTCCAGGAGCAGGAAGGGTGGGAAAGTCTTCCTCTGGCTTCCTGTTACTGTCATTTGTCTGTGTGGACGTCTGTGTGTGATTATGGTTACAATCCAACTGGGACCTGGAAGATCTCTATCCAACAGAAGAGCATTAGGAAGTGAAGTATTTCATGCAAATTGAACACTGATATGGAACAGCGCTGTCTTCTCTCCTCAATGCACAAGTTATGTATACTTGACTGAATTAAAAACTTTCAGTTTAGTAAAACAAAACATCTGCAATCCTGAAATAATTTGTATATATTATGGGTTACACAAATCTCAAGCTAACTGATGCAGTGATATCATATACTTATGAAAATTCCTAATACTATAAGGTCACTATTGACTGCTGCTGAATTTCATTGCTTACTAGTCACATATACATCGCAGGTATACAGTCAGTAATAGTTATGTAGTAACACAGTTAAAGTGAGCCAATAGGATAATGGTAAATGCTAAAACACATTCATAAACTGGTCATACCAGACCAAGTAAGTCTGTTGCAGCAAAACCATTGAGTGTACTGAACTGATCAAAGTGCATTTTATTACTAATGATTTTAACTGCTCCTTTATAAAGGAAAGAATGTGTTGTGTCTTCATTCATAGTGACATATTCTCACTTTAAAATAGTTGGATACATCGTCTTGGGTATTGTGATTCATGTTTTACAATTTCTCGTAGAAAAAGTCAGTTGGAAGCTCATACTTGTAAAGACAGAACTGCTGAAATCAACATTGTTTGATATCAAAATTAGGCAATATTACTGTATGCACTTGGTGTTCCTTCAGTGTTGGGTTATTTCACACAGCCACTGACCACTAGTCCCAAACCTTAAAAGAGCTATCTAACATATTAAGAGAGTATTTGCTGGTGCGTTCCATTTTTACTGTGGCAACAACAGCAACAGTGCTAACAGAGCTAAAAGTGTGAACCTCGAGGGACGCTTACCTTCAGCAATGCTGCCATCTTGATATTAGCGATAAGCGCCATATGAGTAAGGTGCAGAGCAGAGGTGATGAGTATCCAGTGGGATACACAGATGAGACTCACATGCACTAACATGCACATGTGGCCAGACCGTCTACCACAACAACGAACAGAGAAGCTCAATTACAACACATTGATGCTCTGATCATCATATAGCTCCTTTAAAGGGACACTGCTGATTTCACATGACGTTCAGTTAATTAGTCACGAGGAGTTCTCCAGTGTTTTGTCATCAGGGTTATGTCGGCTTAGTTAGACTTGAGATTTTTTAACAGAAAGACTGTTACAAACTGGAGATGTAGGACTTTAAAGAAATGGGTATTCAGAAGACAGGAGGTTCAATGGTGTTCCTTATGTCTTTAGTTTCTGATAATGACTTTAGTTGTTCTTTTATCTCAGACATGTTAGGATGTTACATACCTTGACACGTTTCCACCTTCCTCAGAAGTGTCACTTGGTGGTGGTTGTGACGCGTCTTTATCAGCTGATCTGACGTAACATCCTAACATGTCTGAGATAAAAGAACAACTAAAGTCATTAGAAGACAGTAGGTCTTACAAAAGTAATACTTGAGCTGCATTGTGGGAAATGTAGGATCCAGCACTTCTGGAGCTTGACCCATTCTAAAGAGTAAAAGTCAGGATCACAACCTCTGCTAAAATAATAATCATAATAAAATGTCTCTCATACTAATCAATACTAAATTTCTGATATATATCCTTTTTAATAAACACAACATCTTTGACACAAGCAAATGCTGTAGCCCAGTAAATAAACACTAAATCCATCTGTTTACTGTGACAAATACTGAGACAGCACAAAATCACAGGAGAAAGTAATCACAGCTGCATTTAAGAATACCCAGTACATTCCTCATGTATGACATTATCTCAGAGTCTGACATTCCCTGAGTCAGATACACCAAAAATGCAGTGATGGAAGAGGTACTTGGATATGTTGCTCAAGTATAAGTGTTCATATCATGGTGTAACAATACTTACAAGTACGTATAAATCCTGAAATAAAAATTCTGCTTACGTAAAAGTGCAGAAATATTATGAGCAAAATGAATTTAAAGTAGACAAACACAAACTGTATAATTACATTATTGTTATTGATAAATTTATGTGCAAGCAGTGTTTTGATGTTGCTTTTCATGCCATACATTGCACTTTCTTTCTTAATCAGATGCTGTGTGAGTGAAATAGTAGGCCTACCTAAAGCTGTGGGGGCTTAAAATAAATTTAGGGGAGTTCAGTATTTACCGCTAAAATATATTAAGTTACAAAATGGAAAAGATTCAAGTAAAGTAGCTCAAATTTGTACCTAAGCACAGTACTTTACTTGGTTACTTTCCACCACTACAAAAAATGTGTGTTGCTTCTTTGTGTACAATCAGAGCCAATAAACTACAACTGAGCATAGGTGAAAGTGACATCATCACTCCAGCTTGTCTCTGATTGGAGGAAATTTAAACTATAGCTGACTTTAAAGTCTAAACTCTAAAGTGTAATGCAGTAGCCCAAATCGAAACACCAGATATGAAGTATGACATAATATATTGATGGGAATGTTTGTGTGTCCTTGATGACAGGCTTCACTCCTGCAGCCTAGTGTGTGTGTGTGTATGTGAGGGGGCTGGACCAGAGGACACGGCTGCAGAGAGGAGGCACAACTCTGGCGACACCTGCAAACAAACTCCCAACCGACTCTCTCCCGGAGCGAAGAGGCGGATGAAGCAGAGAGCAACACAAATGCGGAATAAGGGAATAAAACGTGTTTATTAAGCGGAGAAAAGAGCAAGAGAGAAACTTTATTCTAAGATAACAAGTCGTGCGTTTTGAGTCGAGATCGGACCGAAAGCGGAGAGAGACGACAGCAGGTAATGGCAAGCTCATTCATCTGAAACTGAAAACTTCTGCTTCAAATCGTGTTTGATGAAACAAAGACTGTGCAGTGAGATTACCGGGATGGTTGTACTTTTGGGGAATGTGTCGTTTTATCCATTTACAGACGATCAAATGCAACGGTGAAACCAAAAAGCGTGGTGACTTCCATGCCTGCACTCACTGTTTTTTATGTGTCCCTGTTGTGGTCTTGCTGTGATGCGTTTACTGGCTGTATATAACTGCAGGAGTTTCACTTCCCGGTGAAAGCAGTACTGTATATGTTATTTATTGTTCCAGAATGATATGTTTGAGTGCTGATAATATGTATAGTAATTATCTAAAGTATGTTTTCACGTCTTTGTGTGAGAGTTCGTCGACCAGTCCATTCAGTGGCTAAGCAATGAGGTTCTTCACCTTAGTTTCTTATTATAGGGCTATAAAGAGGTGGCTGAAGTTTATTGTTGACAATATGACTTAGTCACAAACCTTTTTTCCAAGGTAGCTTCATATGTGACAACTGATAAAGAAAGTTTTGACACCTTTTTTTAACACATGGTTACAATGACTACGTTGAGTAGGTATGATGCTTATTGTGGCATCTGTGGTGGTTTCATCATTGCATCGAGCATCTTTTTCTAAGAAGTAATGTCTGACACTAGAACCAAATTTATCCACATGCACCAAATGATAACACACAGCACATTAAAGTGCAGTTACCAAAGGGCTGAGAGCAGAAAAGCTCACCTTTTCATACAGCCTATAACTGATTGCAGCTTGTCATGTGAGAGGAATTATTCAATCATGCATCCCCTGCAAAAATGTTAAGGACAACAGGATCAACTTGATCACGTCTGAAAATATTTGCACTTAATATAAAGATGTCAAAATGAGTTTCCTCGATGCTTTGTGACAGTGTGCGCTCTCTTGTTATGTGTAATCTCTTTTCTCACGCTCTGCTCTGGAGTGCATGGCCACCAGCCAGGTCAGGTTTCTTATTCACACTGAACATGTCAGAGGCTGAAGTCAGGCTGAGGACAATGACTGACACAAATTCTGTGCAGGTTTGAAATACTGGGCGTCTTGATTTAAGATTCACTCCCACAAGTGCTGTGTCTCACTTTTGCTCAAGAGCTTTTATTGAACTTAAGAAGAAGCTCAAATCAAGATGGATGTTAATCCTTTTCTACATGTGGGTTCATATGTCTTTAAACCTTGCATAAACACAAGCATACCAGAATATTCACGTTTTGTTGACGTTATGGGGCGCAACCTTCCAACCTAGGACAATGTTATTCTACAATATGACACGTAAACCTTCTCTAGTTCCACATTACAATAGTGTAGCTCTGTTGATATGAGTAGGATTAAGAACAAGTGATAGACGCCCAGGCCTGTGGCATTACACTTCTATTGATAAGATGTCATTTGGACACAGTATTATAGTGATATTATTGTTAGATAATCCCTAAGGACAGCAGTCAGTGTATTACAGTATAATGTGACTTGACCTGTTGTTAAGACACTGCATACTGTTCTGTGTCAGTTTACAGTTTCGTTTTCATAAAATAACATTAAGTTTAACCCACATACAGAGGATAAAGCAACATGCCGCTAGAGTTAATTGGGCTACTCTACTTACTATATGTAGAAAGTGTCAACATGAAAACTTGTTAAATGTATTATTTTATTGTATTTGTTGAATAACAATATTGAGATTAGAGCTGAAATGATCAGTTGATTGACTTAAAATTAATCAGAAACCGTTCTGATAATTGATTATCCATTTAAGCAACTTTTCTCACAGAAATAGCCTATCAAACAGCTCCTCCAGTGTGAGAATTTTTGCTTTTTTTCTTTAGAAGATAAAGGTAAATATAAAGTATTATGATATAGACACATTGTTAGTCTGCCAGAACAACCCATTTAAGGCTGTAGTTGGTAACTTTTATAAGAAATATTTTAAAAAAAACGCACAAAAGCAACCAATTGACCACCGTGTCATTCAATAACTGCTGCGCTCAAACTGTCAAACTAGGCGGCGCTGATCAGATATTAATGAAGGTTCGGTTTCTGCATTGCATACTTCCCACCTCAAATGCTTTCAGAAACATATTTTAGTGTACTGTTTAGCTGTAAGATGAAAAAGTTTGTGACCCAGCCGCCATGTTGGAAACAGTCGAGCCAAAATGAAGCACTGTGACCAGGCTGGTTCACAAACTTTCTCTCTTTTTTTTGCCTTTATTATGACGGGACAGATTCAAAGTGAAAGGGGAGTGTTAGGAAGGAAGACATGCAGCAAAGGGCCATAGGTTGGAGTTCAACCTGCGGCTGTTGCGGCAAGGGCAAAGCCTTTGTACATGGGGTGTCCGCTGTACTAGGCAAGCAAGTGCGCACCCTAAACTTTCTCATTTTACGGCTAAACAGTACACTAAAATATGTTTCTGGAAATGATAGGCAATGTATTAACAGAATCTTTATTTATATTTGACAGTGCTGCCTAGTTCAACAGTTTTAACGCAGTTCACCAGCAGTGATTGACATGACTCCTTGGCTCTGAATGGTTGTTTTCCTTCAGTTGCAATAGGAGGAACATAATTTTTTTCATAGACTATCTGTCTCACACACTACTGTCAGGATATAGTGATTATTTCAGAAAATATGCCAAAGTTTTTTTCAATGAAAGTTACCAACTGTAGCTTTAAAGACGGTCACCCTGGGCTATGGGAACATTTGATGGGAACCAAATGATTAATCGGGAAAACCATCGTTAGATTAATCGACAATAAAAATTATAATTATTTGTACGTCTAAGGGGTACCTGAAGAGACAATTATTTGTCAGAAACTCCCCACAGAAAAAAAAAAAAAAATTTAATCGTCCTCTTAGCCAAAAAATTAAAACTGTCACGGCTTGTCTGAGGGGCACCAGCTCATGCAAACAAGTGTCTAGACAAATGCAGCCTGCAGAGCTGACACCACTGTGCAGCTTTGAAGTCATGCACTATTCACAGCTGAGCGGATCCAGTGTGTGCTGATGATACAGTTACCCTTTTCTCTGCTGCTGCATCCCGCCTGAAGAGTCGGATACTGCACTGTAGTGTAACGTCTTCCATACAGGTGGTTCTCTCGGTCACCTAAAGGCTGATATATAGCAGAGCCTCATATAAAGTGTAAACATCTTTCTTCAGAAAATGGCCTCAGGTGTTGTTCTATTCACTGTTTTAAAATCGTGATCAGTTCTCACGTGAGCATCTCAGTTTACTGACTGCACCATACGTTTTTCCTTTTGTTTGAGTTTCAGTGAGTTCAATTCAATGCATGATTAAATGATAAAGCACTTGATACTGTATTGACTACAAAACAAAAGACAGCTTTGGACAAAAAAAGCTAAAGGTCAAAGAATTTCAGTTGTTTTTATCTTGCCATTGTTGTAACATGAGTATTTGCTCCCTAGGCATCTGGTGGATGGAGAGAAAATGGAGCTGAACACAAGAGAGGTGCCTCTATATGTAAGTGCCTACATGTTTTGCTCCAGTTTGTAAGTGTCTGATGTAGTGGTGGTCTCGCAGAGGGGTCTGATTGTGTATTTTTTGGGTGTGGTTGGGTAAAAACATGAACTCTGAGGAGCAGTCTCCCATATTTAGAAGCAATGCTGTGTTTTCCTACTAGAATTAGAGCGCTCTAGTCTTTCCCTCCAGCCGTCTCTCAGGCCTGACTCTCCCTCTGTGCAGTGGTTGACTGGCAAGCCTTGTGTCGCAGGTGAAACTCAAGCCAGGAGGGTTTCAGTCCCTGGGGAAGCCAGGCCTTACACAGCCTGCTCACCAAATGACAAGGCTCTCTGAAAGCATGGTGAACATAGGAGCCAGAATGAGAGAATATACCTATTTGTTTCTTGTTTTTTTTGCTGTAAGGAATACACCAGTGTATTAAGTGAATAAATACAAATTTTCCATATGGAAGCATGGGGTGCAGGGTGTGCAGGTGTGTTTGAATTATGTTTTTTTGACATAGTAAAACTCACTTTCTCTCTGCTACTTTCATTTCTTCCATCTGTCTTCCTTTTCCCCTTCAATCTCCCATATCCGCCATCTCTCTCTCGCCCTTATTCTCCTGTGTGTGTGTGTGTGTGTGGAAGCCTGGGTGGGCCAGTTACTGAAGCGTTGCCAGATTTCTGGTAAGCAGAGTGTCTGCTTGTTTTGCTGTGTCACCAGTTTCAGAGTGGAGGGGGGGGGGGGGGGGGTCGCTCCAAATCCTTCTCCTCCACTCACTCATAGAGGCTGATTGAGGACCAGTCTGAATCCAAGCATGTGAATCATTACGGGCTCTACCACTCACACATACACCTCTCCATTAAGAGGAAGTGGCGTCTCCACCCTCTAAGGTCACAGCTCAACAGGAGCAACTCTCACCGCTGAATGAGATCTAGATTTCAATGCCAGGCTTTGTGCAGGCGAGCCACGGCACACTGCTGTGCTATAAAGGCCGTTATTGTAACACCCTTAGTAAAGTGTTATGGTGCGCCTTCCACACATACAACATAGTGTCAGGCCCATAGCAGATACTGTCCAGCTAGATCAATGGATAAATGGTTGCATTGAATTGCAGGCAGAAAGTGTGGGAGTTCCTGTGTTTGAGGAGGTTTTATTGAGCTGCAGTGCAGGACAAAGTGATTTTGTTCGTCCACATGTGTGTGTGTGTGAGTAAAAGTAATCTCCCTGCAAAAAACTGAACTAATGCTGGTGAGCTGTAATGTGATAAGTACACATCTGGTGTGTGAGAGAAAAATACAAAACAAAACAAAACAAAAGTTTCTCACTTACTTATCCATCTCTAGCAGCGTAGCTCTAGGGATGGCAATGACAGTCTGTCTAACCTGTTGGGGTCGTTCCACCACTCTCCTGACTTTTCCTTAAGTGCCACCACAAGGTTGACAATTCCAGTTATGAGGAAGATACCACTGCAATACCTGGATGAATAGATACAATTTTTTTGTCCATTAATTTATGTTACCCAAAGGATGAGCAGTAATTACTTTGGTGATCCCCTAAATTTTTAAAATGTTTCTTTGTCTAATACTTTGGTTTATAACCAAATACCTGCAAAACTAATGACATTCAATCAGTCGCACTGTGTGTCAGTGGGAGCGTATCTATGTTTCCCGGGTTCTATGTTCCCCACTTAACCCTGCAAAAAAGCTTCTATGTTCCCTGCTTACACAAAAAAGGTTCTATGTTTCCCGGGTTCTATGTTTCCTGCTCAACCAAGCGGGAAACATAGAACCCTTTTTGTGTAAGCAGGGAACATAGAAGGTTTTTTGAAGGGTTAAGTGGGGAACATAGAACCCGGGAAACATAGAACCCTGGGAACATAGGGATGACCCGTGTCGGTGACCAAATGTAGCACGTTAGCATACTAAACTAAGACACATCAACATGTTGGCACTGTGATTGTTAGCATGTTGATGTTAGCATCACGCCAAACCACTGCTGTGCCTAAATACAGTCTCACAGACCTGCTAGCTTCTAGCATGGCTGTCAACCCTTAAGGGTAATTTTGGTATTTTTCAACCTGGACTCTTTTTCTTATGTTTTTATGTCTATGTGACTAATGGAGACAACGTTTTTTGAAAGTGGTCCAGTATTGAGTGAAACTGCTGCAGCCTGCAGCAGCAAAACAGGCTGCAATGTAGCCTAAAGTTAAATGGCAATTAAACACCATCAGTTATATCCTTTGAAAGTGTTTGTTTTTGCCCCTGACATTCTCGGATTTTTATTTTTAATGTCTGACAACATTATGAAAAGGATCCCTACAGAGACAGACTTTTTTGTTAATAGCAAGATCCTTTTTGTTTAACAAGAAACAGCCCCAAAATAACTGTCGCTAAACCCACCAGACTTTATTCATTTTATCACTATAAAACACACTTCATTTTAAGTCAACAGAAACAAAATATAACTCACAAAAACCATTTTGGTTCATTTTTCCACTGTTCCAACAATCACCTACTCTGGTTTGATTGAAATAAACATTTAATTCACCCAGTTAGATGTGAAAATATGCTGGTTCTATACATGCTTAAATTACTATTAATTTAAATGGAATCTTGTGGGTTCGGCAATGGTGATTTTGGGGCTGTTTCTGGTTAGACAAGAAGGATCTTTCTCTTAAACAAAGGAGTCTATCTCTGTAGTAATCCTTTCCATAATGTCAGACACTTAGACTAACACTGTGAGCATGTCAATGGCAAAAACAAGCACTTTTAGTGGATGTAAATTCAGAAATGCCCTGAGAAGTTGGATTACGTTGAACCCTTTTTTGCAGCTGCTGGCTGCAGCAGTCTCATTCAATACTGGACTAATTTCAAAAATAGTTGTCTCCATTAGTCACAGAGACACAAAAACATTGGCGCGTCCAGGTTGAAAAACAGGCTACAGAGGTAGTACCGTTTGAATTTGTTTCTTTATAACAGCTATCATCTCACACAACACAACTGCATGTTCACAGATGGAGATAGATTAGCTACATCCTTGTTGTACAGTACCACGTTTGTTCAATTGCCTGTATGGTGTGATAGTCATAGTTATCACATTGCTCTTTGAGCTAGTGGGTGTGCTGCGTTATGGTTTATGATTTTGTTTTCTCTTTAAGTGCTGTGGTGATTGTGTTTGCCATGCTTTTCACATGCCAAACAAACAAAACCTCACCCTGCCAGTCGTTAATTGACGTTTGATAAGCTAGTCATAAAAGAAGAAAAAAAAAATTGCTTTTACTAGAACAAATAGACATGTGGTGTTATTACAGCTGTTTTCCCAACTATTGCAGTTAGAACTATAATAGTTTTAATAATTATTAATGTCAGTTAACACTTTGCTTCTTGGTATTCTTATGTAACAAGGAGTCTACACCTGGGAACCCTCTTCTTTGAAATGATATGTTTGCGGCACCATGCCAGGCTTACTGACAGCATTTTCTGACATGTATAGTATCTCATTAGTATCTCATTTGCACAGCAGATTAAATCAGAGGTATGTGTCTCAGCAGAGTATGAGAAAAGGCAGACAGCACAGTTCTAGCTGTCACACTCAAGACTCCAGTGAGATTCTGGTCTACTGAGTTTCTTTTAGCTCAGATGTACGCACTCTACAGTACACGTCACTGTTGTTAATGAGTGACTTGGAAATATTTAAAATACTTTCACTTTGAAACATTCATAGGAGTTTGAAAAGACTTTGTTAGCTTGCTTTAATGTTTATAAAATTGAGCATATGGATGTGGGTAGCATGTGCCTTTTCTCGGCCCTCTGTTGGTTTTTGATCAAAGCCAACCATCAAGTAATAATGATTTATAGTGACTGTGTGAGGATTTCAGCACACTTCATTTTTTAGTTGAACTTGTCTTAACGAGACAAAATGTCATCTGTGTTGGTTGCCAAACTGAAACAGTATACTGTGAAAAACTGTTAATATTTAAAACAAAATATTGTCTGTCCCCGCTGACGTCAGGCTGTCTTCTCACCAAGGGAACTGACTGTTATTGGAGCTGTTTTTGTTGTTGCAGTGGCAGTGATCTTGCTCCCCTGACGTCACCTACGTGTTGCACTCAAGAGATCATAGCAAAGAGCTCTAAAGCTGATGACTGCTGGTTTCCTGGAGACCACAGGCAGCAGATCTGACGTTGTTTTTCATCACTGAATGGACAACAACATGAGATTATAAAAGCATGTCACTGGTGTGTGCTTGGAGTTGGTGTTCTATTGAAAACAAATATTTATATGCACCAGTTATTATGTCATATTAAGGCAATCAGACACAACATTATTCGCTTTTAGGTTTGTACCAAGCTGCTATTGCATATGTGATAGACCTCCTCATGTTCCATAATTAACACATTTGGCCTGACCTGAGAGCTGCCCATATAGAAGGCATGAGGTAAAAGCACAAGGTGTTGAATATTTCATTGTTACTGGATCAGGTTGTGTCATGATAAAGCCCAGGAGAAAAGGCCATAGATCACATCAGTTTGACGTCTTATCACCAGCCAGCCTTCCTCCTTCCTCTTTCCCCAAGGCACAGGAGATACAGTTAGTCTGATCAAATTCTACCTGTCTAAACCAATATTATGTGAGGCTGCTGCTGATTGTTGGGACAATGAAGTGGGACCTACAGCGTCCTTGAAGGAGTGAAAACAAAATCAAAGGTTATTGAAAAAAAGCATGTATGTTTTTTTTGTCCTTCATAGACATTTAAATCTATTTAGCTGGAGGACAATTGCATAAAGATAAAACAGCACAGACAGAGAATAAATAGATCTCCTTGATGTTATTATGATATATCAGAATATGACTTGTTAGGTTAAGGTAGAATTATTGTGAGATTATGATCTTTGTCCAAAATTTAGCAGAGGGAAGTCCCGCCAGTGCAAAAGTTTAGTAAAATTTAATGGTTACTTTAAAAACACAAAGATAGTCTGTCACATTTTCATAAGATTAATAAAATTCTACTTTCATAATGAACAAAATGTAAAATAATCAGTGATGCCCCGTGACTCACTAGCCTTGTAAGAAATCAGGAAGTCTGCACAAACCAAGGGCTGACATCTTATCTTTGTTAGTTGGAAAAACAATCAGCGATAACATTAACAGCGGTAAGTGTGCGCTAAGTGGTACTGCAGCCAACCACTTAGTGCATACAACAAGCTGAGAAACTGCAGCCTATGTCAGACCTCTGTTATCAGTCCAAACCACCAGCCTGCTAACACGAGGTCAGTGTCATTTATACCTCTGAAACAATATGAACTGGATTCAAGTCTGGAAAGCTCCAAGAGTCTCAAGGCAAAACAAATAAAAGGGACACTGATATAAGTTTGAAGCTCAGTGAAACATTGACTGGTTAGCCAGGGGCATGATGGTCTTTCCTTATGAGGTTGTGCAGAGAAGTATTTCACTTTAAATTTGTAAGATGCAAAACACTGCCCACAGCTGCTCAAGACTCTTAGTTTTGTTTAAAGATATTGATGCAGATTATATAATCAATGGAACACAGTCTGAACTATAATTGCCAACTGTGTAAGCTTCAGTTCCTTATAGTGACTGACCACTAAATGGAGGCAGTTTACATTTCAGCATTTTTGTGGAATGGTAGTGGCCTTACTTATCTCGTTTTACCGGTAGGAGGAAATCAAAAGTGGTTTTGAATAAGACTTTTAGGCTAATGGAATTTAATGTAATACTTTGACAGCACAAAATAAGCCACTGCGGCTTTTTTTAAATAAAGGATATACAGACTTTTTTTATTGTTAATATGAGAATTATATGAAGGGTGATCCATTTAAGTGTACGAGTAGGATTTTTGATGGAAGACAGCCCCCTGATGTAGATTGGAAGCCATCCCCAGGAATCAATCATTTTGAATACTATAGTCTAGCCTTGCTAATGTTAACGTTAGATATCTGAGAAAGTATGTAACTCCATAAACCAATACAATAACACAATGGCTAAACAACGGTAAGAAATGTATTATTATTGGTCTTAAAGGCTATCTAGCTGCCTTTAAAGGGGGGTGGGGGGAGGGGGGGCTATCGCCAGCTAGCTGTTGCTACAGCACGCTAATATTGATAGCTTTTACTGCTGGGGCTAGTGCTAGCTAGCTAGTGCCAAAGCAAGCTAATATCCTTGCTAATACCGCTAGGGGGGTTAGTGCTACAGCAAGATAATATTGCTAGCGAATACTGTTGTATGTGAATACTGCTGCGTGTGTGTGTAGTGCTAAAGCAAGGTAATATTGCAAGCAAATACTGCTGGGGGGCTATTTTCAGCTAGCAATAGCAATGTTATCCGTTGTTGCTGTGACCATACCTCAACTTTTTCCCTATTGTAGGCCAGCCATTCCTGATAATGTAAGAAATTATAGCCTGTGTGTGTGTGTGTGTGTGTGTGTGTGTGTGTGTGTGACTCTTCACATAAAGTTTAGCTGGTGCAGGCCCTAAAAATATATTTAACATAATGGATGCATTAGCCTAATGTATTAACAATAATGATAAACTAAGGATGACACCATTAATCACAAGATAAAACCCTGAGCTGAGCACAAGAAAACAAAAGATAAGGATATTGCACAAACATGGAACTCCAAGTATGCGATCCCTCTTGAACTTGAACGATACACTCTGAGCTAACCCTCTTTCTCTGGGGGAAAATTTATACAGAAGTGGTAAAGTAAATCTTGTGGTTTCCATGTTTGGTATTCTAAATTGATTATGAGGACAAAAACATTTCACGTTTGCCTTGTTTTGGTAACCTAATGCTTGGCATCACTGCATCAGTGGTTATATGCTGTGGAAACATATCAGCTGCAATGAATAATGAGCAATAGAGGAAGTCTTTGTCTGTGTTTGGATTTGTAGATGTGGGCACACAATATGAGCTTCTACTCAGTGAAATCTATCTGCGTCTCTTGCCCTTCATGTCTTGTAGATGGTACAATTTTAGGAGGGTTGGTTAGTGTCTTTATGGTGATGCAGGAAAAAAGCAGAGTTCAGATTAGGTCAATAAACAAGGTCAATGATGTAACAGAAATAGTGAATCTCATTTTGAAGGTGGATCATGAAGTAGACACTCAGTGGGGTGCAGCTCACTCCCATTGTGAGAGAATGAGTGGTGTCTCTATTTTCTTTTCTTTTTTCTTTGCTGCCCCATTTTTGCTCCTTTCTTGCAGTTTAAAAAGGTCTGTGAACTTTGTAAAACTGGCCTAAGGTTATCAGAAAGTGTCAGCAGGGTGATAATTGTTGTAAATACATGATGATTATTGTAAATACAATTAATTGAATTTTCTTTTTTTTTTTCATCTCAGGGACAGGTGGAGGCCCACATACAGTTGCAAGATAGCACTCCTGAGGATGCAGAGTTTTACGTTGTTGTACAAGGCTCTAGACTTACACATGTGACTGCAGCAAAGAGAGGAGATGATGGACTTACTCTTCGCTTCACAGTTCCCGGTATGTCCTTATTCAGCCTCTAACAACACAAAGAGTTCTCTCTCTGCCTGCCGTTGTCTCACCACCTCCTGTCATGATCTTCCTTTATCTCCCACAGGCCATGACCTTGTGGAAATTGCCTCTGTCACATCCTACTTTCATACAGAGGACCAAGTCAAACCGTATGCGGGTGAAGCGTCTCTTGAATACCTCAGGGACGTTGCTCAGGAGGCAGCAGAGTACCTGAGTGCAAACAGGGACCAGCTTGGCCCCCAGAGCTACCTAGAAGTCCTGAAGAGGTTTTCCACATTGGCGCAGGCAGCTGATGAAGAGCTCTTAGCTGTGGAAATAGACTGCAAAGAGGAGGATGTGCAGCACAGAGAAAGTTTAGGTGATGAAGCTGGATGTCTCAGGCAGCTGGATGAGAAGATCACACAGGCCATAGCCAACATGGATTACCCTCAGCAGTGGAAGAATACTGACAGTCAGCCAAGAGAAGGTAATGACACAGGAAGTAGGAGTGTAAGTGATGAGCTGTGATCTTGTAGGTTTTTATTTGCCAGAGGTAATTTTGCTGCCACTTCAGCCTCATTGCATGTTATTGGTGTTTTCTGACAGCTCTAAAGCACAGATGGGTCTGCATATTGTGCTGTATTAATTATTTAAACTTAAAAAAGTTCCGCCGCAAAGCCTAGAGGTCTTGTCCACTCATGTCCTAGTTTGTACTCTGCTACTTCCTGGATCATTTACAGAGGTCAAATATCAGGGATTCCCCTCTGTTCAGCAGATATAAAGGCTCTCAATGGTTAAACTTCCAAAGGTTTTTTTTGTTCTGTTTTGTTTTGTACATTTTTTGCTGTTGTTGCTGTTATGCACATCCTGGAGATCTTCCTAAGGGCTGGTTCACTCAAGGTCAGAGACATATTTTATGACTTAACTCTATGTGTTGTCTCATTTGCACAGGTTTTGAGGTATCCATCTAATATTCATAGACACTATTTCTGCAGTAGAAAGGAGCTAACTGATCAGGTAGAGGATTATCCCGAATAAAAGAGACACTCACTCTGGAAAGACATGATTGATTTTTTTTAAACTTACACTATACTCTTCCACAAGTGGGTCAAAAATAAATCAGTAGTTTTGTTAATAATAAAAACACATCTTCATATATTGGCGGCATGGTGCTGCAGTGGTTAGCACTGTGACCTCATAGCCAGTGGGTTCTGGGTTCGAACCCACCGGCTGGCTGGGGCTCTTTTGTATGGGGTGCTATGTTCTTCCCATGTCAGCGTGGGTTTTCCCCAGGCTCTCTGGCTTCCTTCCACAGTCCAAAGACATGCAGGTTAGGTTAATTGGGGACCTTAAATTGCCCGTAGGTGAGATTGTGAGCGAAAATGGTTGTTTGTCTCTTTGTGTCAGCCCTCCAATGGTCAATTGACCTGTCCAGGGTTTACCCCACTTTTCACCCAGTGTCAGTTGGGATAAGCTTAAGCCCTGCCGCGACCCTGAACAGGATAAGCGGTTATAGATAATTAATGAATGAGTTTTCATATTTTTGTTTGAACAAATTACCTGATTTTCATACAATTATTTTTATCATCAATTTATCATATAAAAATCGCTTCTTAGCCTGTTCCTAGGACTGCACTCATCTGGACAGTGACCTCAGATGTTGTACCTGGAATCAGTTGGAGCCACTCACAGCCTCAAGTGTTTCGATTACCACTGGCATCACTGTTGCCTTTACTCCCCACATCTTTTCTAGCTCCTCTCTCAGCCCTTGGTATTTTATGAGCTTCTCGTGTTCCTTCTTCCCGATGTTACTGTCGCTCGGAATTTGCCACATCTATCACCGCTGCCGCCTTCTGTTGTTTGTCCACACGACGTCCCATTGGTTAGCTATCAACAGTTTGTCAGTCTGGAGCTTGAAGTCCCACAGGATCTTAGCTTGGTCATTCTCAACCACCTTAGGAGGTGTCTTCCATTGTGACCTTGGGACTTCCAGCCCATATGTATAGTGTATATATATATATATATATATATATATATATATACACATATATATATTAGGGATGCGGCCGATTAGATGCCTTAACGATTAAACGTCAGCCCCCTCACTAGTCGGCACCAGAAATATTAGTCGGTTAAAGCAGAGATAATGGATAAAGGAGATACCCCAACGTAGGTTACTCTTCCTGTCTCCTAAGTGGGCGTGGTTAGCTCTCCCTCCAATCAGAGCCTGTTCTCCCTCAAACCCCCCCCCCTCCCCACCACCGTGTTGAACAGAGGCTCTGTGGATGTCTGTGTATGCGGATCGAGAAGCAGGTGGAATGAAAATACATTCTTCCTATTATTGCAGCCTATTGCTGCACAAAGCTTGGGCATTTTTTATTTATTACTAGCGGTAAATAACTGTTTGTAAGCTAACTGTGATTTTACCGCCTGTTTATCAAGATTACAAGATCTCACGAGAACTTGTTTTCTGAGACGGACAGGGCTCAAACAAAGTTAATTTTCTCTTGATCTGCGCGGATGAAAAATGCAGCTTTAGAGTCAGAATGTTGGTAAGATGTGTGGCTTGTGGAAAACGAACCCAATATTTATTTTAGTGACTATAGGGCGAAAGAATTGACCATAAATTGTGATCACGTTCATTTTACTCATTGACGACAATACATTCAGAGCTGCCGCAAGTCTCCTATGGGGGCGTGGCGCTAACGTCACTGAATCAGGAAGTGAGCTGAGTGGGGTATCTTGCTTTATCCAGTATCTCTGGTTAAACCAATTAGTGTTTTATTTATGTACAAAACCGCTTAACTGTCATGCAGCTGCCTGCCACTAGTGGGTGTTACAGAGCCATCAGACAGCAGTCCCCCTGCTAACGGAAATGCTTGACTAGACTGGAGTTTTAAAACAGCACGGTGGGAAATTGGAGAGATGTCCTCTCACAAAACCAGCGCGGTTTGACAGTGAGATGTTATATTATTTGTTAACTTTGAGTGAGTTGTCAGATAATGTGCAGGGTTTACATTCATACTGCATGGCCCAAAATGCTTCTCATTTCAGCTGAACTTTAATTATAATTTAGATGTTTTATTAACTTTGAAGTGAATTGCTATAATTTCTGTCAGATAATCTGCAAGGTTCAATGTGCCCCATATTTCAGAGGCTATTTTTTTTTAGATGTTATCTTAGAGGTGAACTTTAGACTGAGTTGCCATCACGTTCACATTCATACCGCATGGTGCAAAGTGTCTCGTACTTCAGAGACATTTAGAATCCAACATGGTTGTTGAAGATTGTAATTAAAGGCTTCAAAAGGCTTTTAGTGCACACACTATTATTTGGGGACAATGTTTCAAATACTTAACAATTAATTGTGCTAAATTTGGATTGTTTTCCCTTTTTTAGACTAGTCAACTAGTCTTAATTAAAATGTCCGTTTAGTCGACAGGGAAATTAGTTGCCAGGAACATCCCTAATATGTATAAGGAAATGTGTTGACTGTGTGACTTGCTACTCACAAAATGTATACTTGTTACTTGTTACTCTTTTCAAAAGTAATATTATTACTTTCTTGCTACTCCCTTCCGAAAGTTATTTGTAACAATACATGTTATGTTTCTTTTCCGTTACATCCCACAAAATGGGTAACTTATTCTTAGCTTAGATAGCTTGCAAATGATTTCTTACCTGGGGTCATCTGTTTCCTGTGACTGGTATTTTTCCAAGGATCTGCCTGAAAAACGAAGATTCAGTTGTGGAGATAGGCAACATTTCATCTACTACGTATCTAGCCACAGGCTTCATTAGTACTTTGTTGCTTGCACCCTGAAGCTGTCCATAATTAAAATCCAGTTTTGGTTGTTTAGCCAGTGTAGGGCTACAGCCATCCTCTGCAGCTTTATATTGTTGTGCTGCTGTAGTAGGTATTTCAGGAGGGTTGAGGTCATGTTTTTCATAGTGGAAAGAATCTTAAGTAAGCTCCTAATAAATGCATACAATTTACATTTCCCATCAAATAATGTGAATATTTACAGCTGTTAAAAGTAAGCATTTCCATCTTCCAAACTATAGCTTTACACTACTTATCATTATTGTAGTGTGTTACTGTCAAACACTGAAAATCTCACAACCTCAGATATCTCAAATCCTTGGCAAAATAAAACTGTCATCATAGCCTAATGCCACCAGAGGAGTTTTGGTTTTTTTGGAACTGCCCCTTAAATGAACAAACTATTAGTCACTCAGGTTAATATCATTGCAGTGGTGTTCTAGTGTTTAGTAGGTTTGCAACCCAACATGAGATCTGACTGTGTGCAGCCCAAGTCTTTTATCACATGATGTGCAGGACCAGCCAGCCAGCCGGGTAGAGGCCAGTGTGCTCCAAAGACAGAGCAATTACTGCCATTATTCCTCTTCAGCCGGATTAGAGTTGTCTTGCAGACCTCTGCGTCTATTAAATCAACTCCCACAATCCTCCTCTGCGCTGCACTCCCTCTCCTTTACACCACAGGCGTGTCAGAGTTGTTTCTGGCGTCTGGCCTCAGACTTTGTTATTTACGATGTTTCATTATTTCAAAGCAGCAAAGTCTCACCTCATTTTTTAGGAAATGAGGGCAAAACACTCACAGCATCCCAAGGTATTACTATATATTGGACATGGGTGCATTTCAAGAAATTACATGCCTTAGTATGGAAAAATATGCAGAGGTGATTGAATTGGAGTTTATTCCCTTCTTGAATTTCCAGATTGTTGGGAAGAAAAATTAAGAAACTAAATTGGATCCCTTAACAAATGCCCATATCATGTTTGGCCCTCAGCAGTGTAGTATACAGTATGTGCATTGCTTGCTTAGACAAAGCAAGTGTCCATGCAAAACACGGGTGAGGTGCAAATGCAAAGCAACTGTCGGCCCCTAGTTCCTCAGTGCACTATTGACTGGTCGGTTTGACAATGACATTCTTGTTTGTTGAACTTTGCATGAAGAGCATGTTCAGCATTTACTCCTCTCAGTCGGTCGAATCTGGGTCACAATTAACAGCGCTATTGTGGAGGTGACAGGGAGTTTCAGTTCATCTCAGGGCTCAGGCGACAGATTGGAGGGAAAAGAGAAAATAAGAGTTGAATTCTTCTGCACATTGTTTCTGGGTTCGCAAGATAGCACCATGGCAACCGTCAGCTCTCACACACACTTACAGAGAAGGCCCAAAGATAAAGTACCTCTGGTCCTCTCTACAAACACTCTTTCATCCTGTGCTTACAAAACAACAAGAGTGTATACGCAGGTTTTGTGCTGAGCAGTGATCAGCAGAAAGCTGTTGCCACCCTCTGCTTCTGCATAATATTAGCCTAGAGAGTGCATGTGAGGGCTTCATTCAGAGTGATTCAGAATTGTTTATATACCCTTATACTCTTTTATGCTCCGCTGCACACACTTCAGAAGGCAGCAACTGTTAGAGCAGGTGTCAGCTCGGTAACACATCCAGTTTTTCTAGGTAATAGTATTATTGATATACTGCAGACCTTTCGTAACCAAGAGCCATTCATTCCTGTACCTGAACGGTTTATGACTGCCATACGTTCCACACATATGCAGTAGATGATCGGTGCACCTGCAGAGTTAAGAGAGCATGTATAGAATAATACACTTTGATCAGTTTGAAGGTTGATTAAAAAGGTCTAATTAACAGATGTATGGTATAGCCTGATTGATGCTGTTTTGACAATTGATATTTGTGAGTTTGAGATAACAATATATCAGCTGCTTTTTTTTTTTTTTTACCTAAACACCTAAAGGGATACTTTGCCTTATTCAACCCGCTTTGTATCATAACAATGTGGGTAGTTTATGAAAATGAACAGTGGAAAACTTCTGTAGTGGCAAAATAAGATTGGATTGGGTTTTCTTTGACCCCTGTTCCAATTTCTTGTTCTTATCACATGGGGAGTACAGGTGCACTGTGTCACACTTGCAGCCTTCATTCCAATAATATTTCAGAGGGTGTTTAGCATTCACTGTGGCTTATATCTTACTGCCAAAAAAACACATAACATGATGCAGTGATTTCAGGGTCCTTACATTTAAACTAGTGTTTGCAGTTTCCATTCACCTGCGGAGCTTATGGCTGTAGTGATGCTAAGGTGGAGGTCAATAACGGCATCTGCTGTCACCTGCCTTCTCTCCGCCAAATTAAAGCTCAGTGTCCTCACCACCTTTATTATGTGAATCCAAATAAACTTAAATACAGCTCCTACAACTTTCCTCCATCTTTCCAATGCCCAGATCTCCCTGCTCATCTTTCACTGGCTCTCAGTATGGATAGGAGAACTAATAAGTAGGAGAACTGGATACAGCATCGGAGGCAGAGCCCTGTCATTCCTATGAAAGTTGCTCAGTGGTGCATGAACCCAAAAACGTTCAATTGCAGCATATAAAATTACCCAGATGATCAGTGCTTCTTCTGCATCATTTGGAACAAGTGCACTGGAGACTGATGCTGGCCAAGCCAACAACTTCTGGTTTAGCGTTCTGCTACCTTGAATGGGGATAAAATGATTTAATCATGCGGCTCTTCTAGACTTTCTAAATGTTATCGGACAGAATAGATCAAATACTGATACTGAAACAAATCATTTTGCAGCCGTTGTGATGCTCAAAAAAATTTTATCCACTGATTTACAGACAACTCTTTCTCCATGGCAAGCCTTCGTCATGTGCCTCTTAAGTGTCGAGGTCCCTGTCTTTTTGCTGTCATATACCAGCATCGTGCTGTACTTAATACACTCGACGAAGCTGACACACACATTATCACCGTTGACAACTCACATGTGCGCGACCCCTCCCCCCACGTGTGGTAAGTAGTTTGTTCCATAGCCTAGGTCTATTATGAGGAGCCCAACCTGTCCGAACTCAAGGATAGTGGTGGGAAATTCCGGGTTGGGCTCGGGCTCAGGCAGAGAATCTAAGTTCTAGCCCAATGGTATTAAATGATTGGCTTGGAAGTTGTAATCCCACTGTTTAGCCACTGCAAAAATTTGATTCAAAGCTAGGCACACTTCCTGGGGGCTCTTGGGATGTTGCTCAAACAACAGATTATACTTCCTCACCACGGACACAAGGAGTATAGAAGGAGATCAAGAGAGAGACCTGCCGCCTCTACCGTACAGATGTGTGTTTCCTAGGATAGCAAAGGCATGACCAGCCCTACTCTCCCTCTGAGTGCCTATTACTGGTTACCGTCATTGGTTGAACTGTTTGGGTTTAGGCAAGAAGAGTGAGATTGATTAGGGTTAAGGTAAGAATGTCAGGGTAAACCAATTAAAGGCAAAGTAGGGCAGGTCATGACTTTGCTATCCTGGGAAACACAAATTTGCCTCTCCCTCTCTCAAATTTAGACTTAACTCCGATCCAATGTTAAAACTAAGCAGTACTGACCAAATATGAACCAAGATTCTGTTACTGCTTTGCCTATTTCTCGCCTCAGATGTTTTCAGAATCATATTTTAACTTCCTGTTTAACTGTAATCTGAGATTGTTTGTTACCAACTAGATGCCATATTGTTTGCTGTGGAAATGCATCCAAGCTTCATCACCCACCAGCAGGAGCGTTAAGTGGTCCACTGTGGTGCAGTGCATTCTGGTAGTTGTAGGTGTTCCACCTGTTAAGCAAAAGTTTTTTTATAGACATGTAGCACCAGTTTTGTAAGTGTTTGTATTTCTCCTGCATAGACAGCCTAGTTTTATAAAAGAACCATCTTTCCAGCATTGAAAACCTTCTTTAAGATGAACAACAGCCTGTAAAGTATAGTATAGTATATAGTATAGTTTTGAAGACCTACAGTATAGACTAGTATGGTCCTAGTATGGACATTTTTAACTAAAGTATGCTTATTAAAGGGACAGTTTACCCCCAAATCAAAACTACATAGCCTTCTTCTTACCTGTAGTGCTATTTATCATTCTAGATTGTTTTGTTGCTGAGTGTTGGAGATTTTGGCCAGAGATATCTGGCTTCTCTTGAATATAACGGAACCAGATGGCACTAGGCTTGTGGTGTTCAAAGCTCCCCAAAAATACATTTGAAAAACTCAACTGCAATGTCTCTTTCCAAACATCATGACCCAGTTACTCAAGATAATCCACAGACCTTGCTGTTAGCAGTTTCATAAAGTAACTATTTTCTTTCTACCAAACTACACCCACCAACCAAATCACTGGCAAAAGGAAGCATGCATCTACTGCTAGCTCACCTAGTTACACTGAGCTAGCTACCTTTACAGCTCAGCCGGACAGAATGCCAAGATGCTGAACCCCTGTCTGTTCATTCATTTTAAGATGTGCAAAAGCCTTATATAACTGCCGAAAGTCTAATGTGATTCTACTTGATCGCTCAATTCATGTCAGGTAAAAATGTAGTATACATTTGTGTCTATGCCTGCACATCATTCCCTCTTCATTCTTTGTCTCTTTCTCTAGCTGCTGAGCTTCAACCCAAAGAAACCCTCCTTCACCTTGCAGTGCGCTTGGGTTTGGTCCATCTCTCCCGTTTCTTAATCCACCAGCCAAGGGGTCAAAGGGTGTTGACCTTACCAAATCAGGAGGGAGACACACCTCTCCAGCTGGCTCAGAAGGACGGACAGCATGCCATGTTCAGAGTGCTGGCAGCGTAAGGCTGTGATTTTATCTGATGTGTTATTTTTGACGCATGATGACTAATGAAGACTTTTGAAAAGGCTGATTCATAGGGGAGGCTCCTTTCTGTTCTGTTAACCTCATTTCATATAATCTGTCCTTTTCCTCATCAGTCCTCCAGGTCCTGTAGTCGGCCCTGTTCCAGGTGTGTGGTGTGTGTGGTCTGACAGCTCCTGCATGCTGAGGTTTTGTCCAGGGACGGACTCCCTGACGCTCACTGTGCGGCAAACACCGGGAAGCTCCCCTCAGGATGGCATCACAACCTTAAGAAACAAAGTAGGAGACCACAGCATCCTAAAAATGGTGAGAGCAAACCACTGGGAACACCTTTATTTGAAAACCTTATCGCAAACCCATCTATCACATAATATAGGACAGGAATGGCTGATAAATATTCCCATGCATCTCCCTGCATGATGTAATGTGTCGTTGCTGTCGAGATAAGGCCATTTGTTCAGGTTTTGTTCAAGCTAATGTAAACAAAAAAGCCCTCGACTCCCACACACTTTAACATGCAATCAGACATTTTGATAAGAGTTGAGCAAGTAACAGTGAACAAAACATTGCAGCTATTGCAGCTAGTAAATCAAAGGACATGAGGCAGTAATGTGAAAAGGACAGACAGTTCAGGATGCAGTGATCTTAGATTGTGCAAAATAAACTTACTTGATGTTATTATGGAATAGTTGATCACATAAGTTAATCATATTACCTGATAATATCCTAATCTTTGAGCTGTTATGTGGTGATTTCTTTGTATAATTTACTGCAGATGCAAAGATCCGATACTGATATTGGATATTAGCTGATACTGTCTGGATCACAATTCAGTGATAATGGATCTATTCAATTCAGATGTTTTATGCTGTAATTTTTATTCCTTTGTAAGTTTTTAATTGTAATTTTGAAGATTTTGCATCAAGTTTCTGGTGCACGATTTGTTATTTAATTAATGATCAACAATTCAGATCTTTGTGGGGTTTTTTTCATATTTTGTTTTACAAGGTTAGGAAGCAATGTTAAAGTCAGTTTTATTATATTTATATGTTGACACGCTTGCTTTTATTTATGTGAGGCACACTGAATTTACCCTGTGTACACAATTTGAAACAGATTTCTGTGGTGGTGACTTTTTTTTATGTAGGCAGATGCGGAAGTTAGCATGTCTCTGGTTCCCTCATCAAAAACCTATGGGATTTTTCCATTGGATTTTGGATTATTGCAGAAAAATAAGCTCATAAAAAACAAACCTTTTTGATACTTTCATGTTTTGTTTAGCAAGATAATCTTCACAAATGAACACCACTTTTATAATTTTTGAGATAATGTATCATGTATTATCAGGAACTTTAATTAATTTATTTTTTTTTACTTAAATACCTAAAGGAATACTTGGCTGATTTTCAACCTGCTTTGTGTCATAACAATGTGGGTAGTACATCAAAATGAACATTAGAAAACTTCCCTCCATCTTTTCAGTGCTCATCTTTCACTGGCTCTCTGCTTGGATATATAAAGAGAACTAGCTACAGCATTGGAGGCAGGACCTCATTCTTTCCGAAGAAAGTTGCTCAGTGGTGCATGAAGCCAAAATCATTACATTAATGCAATCAACAGCAGTAGCAAGCTAACAATAGGCTATAAATGAACTATACTACAGTTGCATGACTTAGCGGTGCCTCAACAACAAGGCTGTAAAACCATGTTCGGCGTAGTGACATTCTGTAGACTCATTTAACGTAAAAGCTTCAAAATTCACTAGGGGGGTGTTTACTGATGTATTTTATGTCGTAGAAAAAAACATGAAATTTTCCTAAGCTTTAAGACATTATTTCAGGCATCTAACCAAAAAACCCATTTAAAAAAAAAAAACCGCTGACTTTGAGACAAGAGAACCGGGAGTGCTGAAATGCTGACTCATATCCTGGTGTTAGGACTCAGTTATTCACCACTCTGTAGAAATAAACTTGCTATTGCTATTGCTAAGCCTAATGTTGACTTGCACATAAGAAAGTCAGCTCCTCACAGTGAAGCATACAGTACAGGTTATTAACTAACACTGGCCTTGGATCAGTACTTAGTATCGGCAGATGCCCAAAGCCCATTGGGACTGAAAAAGTCAGCTCAGGGTGCATTACGACCGTGTTCACATGAGATCCGTTTGTGTGTTCCAGATCAGTGTGCTCAAAGCTGATAATGAGGAAGACAAGAGAGGCAAAGAGGAAATCCTTCCTAGTGATAAAGGTAAGATGAAATATTCGTTCAAATAAACACAAGAAGTTTGTGCTCTAGATAAAGGATCAGCGCTCAGTTAATAACCTCCTAAGCCCTATGATAAGCTATTATGGCAAGGCTTAACTATACAAACCAATGAGCAGTGATAACTAACACGTCTTTGGGGTCATCAGGTGGGAACCTCCTTTCACCAGTGTTTTGTCTAGTTGGTCCCTCGACACCTCCAGGAGGCTAGACAGTGATCTCTGGCGTCCCAGAGACACTCCCCTACACTCCCCTAATGCTAGCTCCCCGCGCCGACCCTCAGCCTCCTTTACCTTTCTTACACATGGCTTTCTCAGCCCAAACAGCACTGCTACCTTCAACAAACCCAGGTGCCAGTGCTGTTTGGGCTGAGAAAGCCATGTGTAAGGTAAAGGGTTAGGGTTAGGGTTAAGGTTTATTAAACTGGACATTTATTTGCATCTCACAATGAGATCTGGTTATCAGGGACTCAAGAGATGTATCACCATTATCCACCTGCATGAAAAAGTAGTCAAAGTGCAACACTACATGAATTTCTGAGTAGAATGACTGATTTTTGGAATAAAAAGTCCTTGAATCAGCACCCGATTACACTAATTTTAAGTAAGGACTTGTAATCAGTTGTAATCAAGTGTGTGTGTTTACCCGTGACAATTCTACATGAGACACACCTCAATCCAAACCCCTTTGTTCTCTGCGTTCTCCTAAATGTGCCACACACTAGCTGTCACATGGATGCATCAGCTGTGTAACATGAGCTCTAAAAAACAAACGTCACACACAGAGCCAGACACGCCCACACACAATTACATGAGACTCACAGATGTAGTTGTGTCTAGTGCTGTAATTTTTAGTCGATTAATTAATTTCCGTGTTTTATGACATCATTGATTAAATATGTTTGGATTGTTTTTGCACTGTTGGAGATGTAACCTGTGGCTCTGGGAAATTATGATGGCCATTTTTACTCTTTTCTTGCATTTTGGAGATTTAATGATTATTTAATTAAAAAATAATCATTAGTTTTGTCTTCACAGTAGTCTCTGCTTGCACAGACAGCTCTTATTTGCTGTCTGTCTGTGTACTGGCAGCATGCGAGTACAGAAACTTGCAAAACGTGCAAAACGAACCGCCACAGATTCAGTTGAGCAAACATTTGTATGGTCAGACATCCATCACTTCCAACCTAAAGAGACTAAGAAAACACTTCCAGCAGAGACCATGAAAGGCACCTTCTCCTTTACACATGTGTTTGCTCTTCCTCAGAGGGTACAGAGAAAACTTAGGGGCCAGATTGTTTTTGTCCCTGAGGTGATGTGCTCAGGCTGGCATGCAGGCACACACAGTAGGAGACCCTTGCAGATTGTCCGTGCTGCGACTTCCTGTTTTGTTTTCTGTCCGTCTCGCTCACACACACACACACACACACACACACATTTTGTTGCTCTCACTCAACCGTTGGCCACTGTTTTTGGTAACCATAGAGATGGCACATGGCACTATCGACTCATAATGGGAAGCAGGAAGTGTTCCTCAGTATTGACCTTAACCCTGTCCTGACTTCAGCAGCTGTCCATTAATCCTCTCAAAATAACAACCCAACAGTAGGGAGCATGTGCTCTTCCTCTGGACCTGCTGCTTCACACGAGCACAACATCTCTTTGGTTTGTTTTCCATTCCTGGATAGCAGAGTAACATCCAGAGGGGCTGATGTCGTGCCGCCTGCACAGCGCTTGTTGGGAAGGGATGTGTTAGTGTGTCATGTGTCAACTTCTGGCTAAATATCTTTATTTTTTGCACAGGTGTTTGCAAGGAGCAGCGAGTAGAAGAGCATGTGCTGGTGGACAATGTGAGTATACAGGCAGATTTACATGGGACAGAGGTGCGCTGTGTGCTGTAAACGTTTATAGATTTGCTCTCTTAAGTTTGTTACTGGTTCTTGCATGAAACTGTGATTGTATCTGTCTTATTTTCAGATAAACAGTACTTGAATTTTTCCTAAGAGCTGCACTGTCTCTGTGTGATTTTTGGTTTGTTTAAAGGTTTTTGAAGAACAGCTTGTTCTTTCTTTGGATGATGACGACGATGAAGGAGAGTACCCATCCTCATTATCTGGTAATTGTTCTTTGCTGTTCTTTGTTGATTAATCCACCTCGAGGATTTAAGATAATTGAGAGATTTCTTTGGCAAACACAAAATAAACTTATTCAAACCAAAACACAGTTTCCATTTTAATGTTATGGCTATAATACTCTGGCATCTGGTTTCAATTGCTCAGTAGCAGAGTTATGTCCAGAGGACCTTCCTGAGAGGAGGGTGTGAGTGTGTCATGGATCAACCTCTGGTTAAATATTTTTATTTTGCACAAGCATTAGAAAGGAGTTCCATGTGGCTTAAATAATGAATGGGTAATTCATAACAAAAACACAACAACATATTTGTGGCTGTACTGAACAGCAGGGTGTGGGAACGATGCATAATAAGCTGACTGAGAAGCCCTGACTGGAAGCCTTTCTCTCATGGCGCTGGTACAATACACAGAGCTCTGTTTTGAATCACATCATAGGAAATCAATACACTAACTGCTGCACAGACACAGACAGGGATTTACTTCTGTCTGACGCTGATGAGCAGTTTTCTTTGATTAAACTGATGTATTATCCTGCTGGAGTCTGGCTTCAGGCAGTGCAGGTTGGGTCTTCCACAATGACTCAGTCTGAGAGTCCAGGAATCTGCCCTGTCATTGGGACAAAGGCAGGAATGGGGTCAGGCGTGCATGCCCCACTCAAACTCTGTCTGAGTTGGGAGATGCCCCCCCCTCTGGCCTGTCGCCCTGCCATCCCCTCCCCCGACTCCCCTGGATGGGACAGTGGAGCTCTGTATCGAATTGAGACGGGAATGTTAACAAGCTCAAATATCGTAGGTTTTACAAAAGCTGACATTTTAGGTGAGCCGCATACATTAACCTTGGATTATCTTTAAACACGCGCGTGCAGACAAGGTTGTATAAGCTGCGCTAGTGCAAACACTCACTGGCTAGTGAAAACTTTGAGAAGAATGCTTAGATATTTCAGGTGTTGCCACGGTTACTGTGAATGCTAATTTCCTGTGTGTTGTTGTGGAAGAATGAAGAGTTTGTTGTAAACTCTAGAGAGCCCATAAACTTTGTGACCATAAACTGAAGTGTGTGTGTGAGTGTGTGTTTATGATGTGAAGTGGTGACAGGGAGCATTGATCCCAATGTTTCCCCCCGAAGCAGGACTGCAGATTCTTCTGTGTTGCTCAAGTCATCAAATTTACTGTTGAGCTGAATATTTTTGTTGTTGATGACAGCGCCTCGAGGTCGCTGTGGTGCAAAGTTGTCATCCAGAATTATTGTTTTTTTCCAGATCTGTTGAAATGATCATAAGGGTTTCTTTGCTTTCACTGACATAACTCACCACTGTCAGTTGTTGTTGGAGTGAGCTGGTGTGACAATTAGTCTACCAGCTGAGACCGGTGTTCCGTCAATCTGTCACCATCCTTAAAATAAAAAAAAGAGTAGATTGTAGTGTCTGTGTGTAAATCTGTATACACACTAATAGTTTGATTTCAAGCAGAAAGACATAAAGAAAATAGAGAATACAGTGAATGTATATAAGAGGTCTGCCTTATATGTTTGAACTCCATGCTGCTGTCTTCACTGTGGGAGAGCAGCAGAGAGGAAATGCCTCTGTGATGCCCAGGATTTCCCTCACATTAGTGCAGGCATGGCTGGTCCAGACTTCAAAGTGTGGGTGGAAAGTGCACAGAGAGCTATGAAAATGGCTTCTCATCAAGAGAGGTAATTTTCCACATTGTTGTGGTAGAAATACCATTCACCGCTTTTGTACTCATGTCAGCAGTGGTACATAACAGTACACATTTGCTTTATTCTTCTTACATTATGGAGGTGCTTTAACTTTACTTGATGCTACTTTGTACATCTACTTCACTGCTTTACAGACAGAAATAATGTACTTTTTACTTCATATATACATTTGATAGCTTTAGTTACAGATTAAGATTTATATACAAAACATATAATCATCTACGGTGTATTATTTAAAGGGACGGTTCACAAAAAAAATCAAAAGTACATATTTTTCTCCCTCCCTGTAGTGCTAGTTATTAATCTAGATTGTTTTGGTGTGAGTTCCTGAGTGTTGGCAATATTGGCCATAGAAATGTTTCCCTTCTCTCTAGTATAATGGAACTAGATGGCACTTGGTTTTTGATGCTCAAAGTGCCAAAAAATACACTTGAAAAACTCAATAGCAATGTCTCTTTTCGGAAATCATGACCAGTTACTGAAGATAATCCACATACCTTGTTGTGAGCAATTTCATGTATGTCAGTTTCAAGTCACCTTCCAACCGTATCACTGCAGAGAAGGAAGCATGCATTTGCTGCTAGCTCACCAAGCACCACTGAACTAGCTAATGTTAAGCCGAAGAGGGCGCCATTAATGTTGACATCTCATTGGCACAAACACAACCTGTCATCCAGAAGTAGATGAGCTGTGGATTTAAGTGCCATCTAGTTCTTTTATATTAGAAAGAGGGCAGATATCTCTATGGCCGATATCTCCAACACTCTGCAACTCTCACCAAAACAATCTAGACTGATATATAGCACTACAGGGTAAAAAAAACATGTATTCTTGATTTTGGAGTGAACTGTCCCTTTAAAATACCCAACACTAGATAAAATGTTGAAATGTTAATGCATAAGTAATCATGTCAAAAAACTTATATATTAAATAATACATTTAATGAAAACTTCTGTCACTCTATATCAATACAAATTTTTCAGATTTCTCAATAATTAATGAAGTAGTAACAAGACAAAGAGTTTAAAGGATGCTAGTAGATCTGTGAGGCTGTACTTGGGCACAGCAGTGATTTGAGCTGAGCTAGATGCTAACATCAGCATGCTAACATGCCCACAATGACAATGCTGACATACTGATGTTTAGCACGTCTGCTGTTTATCATGTTCACCACCTAAGTTTAGCATATTAGCATGCTAACATTAGTTAGCATGGCGGCACGGTGGTGTAGTGGTTATCACTGTCAATTCACAGCAAGAGGGTTCCTGGTTCAGTCCCAGGAGGGAGCCCTTCTGTGCGGAGTTTGCATGTTCTCCCCGTGTCTGCGTGGGTTTTCTCCAGGTACTGCGGCTTCCTCACACAGTGCAAAGACATGCAGGTTAATTGGTGACTCTAAATCGTCTGTAGGTGTGAATGTGAGTGTGAATGGTTGTTTGTCTCTATGTGTCAGACCTGCGATAGTCTGGCGTCCTGTCCAGGGTGTACCCTGCCTCTCACCCAATGTCAGCTGGGATAGGCTGCAGCCCCCCCTGCGACCCTCAAGAGGATAAGCGGTTACGAAAATGCATATATGGATGGATGAACATTAGTTAGCGCTACAACAGAAAGTACAGTTGAAGCTAATGGGATTGTCATTGTTTTGCAGCAATTTGTTCATATTTTAATGACCTTTGATTTGATGATGGAGCTACTGTATGCATGCCACCCATAGAGTTTCACTTCCAGTGTGTGGCTAAAAGTAAAGAAGATTCTGGATCAAGTAGCATTCCATAATAATAATAAATGCTGGCTGTAAAGAGTTAAAAACTAACCCAGGTGTTAAAATCGTGGTCTTTTTATTCTATTTATGAGCATCACAAAGAGAGGGTGTACATGAATATTACTGAGCAGATGTGGTAAATAAAAGAGAGCATGACTCAAGTCAATAATCCAGTTTTGTTCCGAGAAAGGAGACAGCCTGCTGGTAAGGTTGATATGTGGATTTTTCTGTGAAAACAAACCTTTAAAGGTCAAACAGGGAGTAGGTATGCAGTGTCTCATCACATTTTCCTTTCTTCCCTCTAAGCCTTGACATTTAAATGATGAAAGATCAATAAATTATAGCAAAATGATCCCAAATCAGTAGGAGGAGGCAGGACAGAAGGCTTACTGAAGTAAATAAGACTTAACAGTCCAATATTATGTTTGGTAATTTATTTTCTCTGCTCTGGCATATCTGCTTGTTGTTGACATGTACATGATTGTTGATGTGTTTTGGTTGTGTGGTTAGGATATCTGGTTAACTCACGCTACTCTTAGAGCTGCTCTCTGTATTCAACAGGACATTTAAATCATTCAGCAGGATAAAAACAAATTCCTAGTAGACATCTTGTACAGTACAATATGCTCCTGTAGAGCAGTTTATCTTTACTGGGAAAAGGGAGGGAGACAAGTAGTCTGTTTGAATTATTGTAAACTATACTGAAGCTATCCTGAGATTGTTCTTTGTTTATTACAGTAAATGGGCATCCCATTCAGTCCAGTGGAGAGGAGAGCAGGTTCACCCAGCGTGCTGCAGACCCTCTGCCCTCTGTGATCAACAGCAGTGATCAGACCATCACACAGTGGACTCAGGTCATACATCAACCCCCCTTCTTTAAGCCCACATTCATCATTTTATCTTTTGTGTTTTGCTGCTTTTTTAATACATTGCTTCTTTTTTTTTCTTTTTTGCACTTTTTTCTCCCGTGTTTTTTACCATAGGAAGAAGATACAGATATCAAGTGCAGCGTCAGTGGAGTGACCACGGACAGCACGGGGACAGACAGTGGGTTATGGGACACAGTGGACTCAGAAGATCTCCTGCTGGCCACTGACACTCCTCCACCCTATTCAGAAGATTCCTACCCTCCCTCTCTACCCTGCTCTCCCCCACTCTCCCCCCCTGACCAGGCCCTCGCTAGGCTGAACCGTCCCCTCTCCTCCGAGCCGACCAATCAGAGCGAAAGTCCACCAATGGACACCTGCGACCTCAGGTATTAAACATCGTAGAAATATTTCTTCAGTAGGCAGTGTTTTCAGGTGACTCTATGTGTAACTGGCCTTTTATTGCTCCAGTCCCAGTCTAGTGGCTCTGGAAGTAGACAGTGAAGAGGACAGTATCGAGCCAAAGTCTCCACTCTCTCCGCTCTCGTCAGATGTTGAGAAAAGTGAAGACAAAAGGGAAAGCTTCCGTCCCTCCCCTGACCTCACATGCACTCGCAGCCAGTCTGCCTCCTCAGCATGTGAACCCACCATAAAAGTAAAACAACATCTCAGGCTCTTGCACACACTCAGCAGATTTTTCCGCTTCTCCTAATATCATGAGTTTGAAGTCTTATGTCTTTGTTTTCAGTTATTATTATTTTCCTTTTCTAGGAACTGGGGGACCAGGGGATTCGACTGCGTTCATATTCTTACTCCTCCCCCAAAATCAGCTTGCGGCCTGCTCGTTTTGCCCGGGACAACCACACGTCAGACATCAGTCCTGGTCAGTAACACCAGGACAGTTTATTCTGTCACATAGTTAGAGATGTAGTCTAACACTTAACTAACAAAGTTTTCATTAACTAACCTCACTTGTTTGGTGCGTCACTAATGGTTGGTGCAAGAGCTCACTTTTTATGTTCTGTTCATTTTAAACCAGCTGTCAACTGTAGATGGTCTCACTACTGATATAAAGTGCAGTCAACTCCCCAAAATGAATGAGCTTGGTGTGATTTGCTATGTGTTGGAAATACTGGCCATAGAGATGTTTGCCTTGTCTCAAATACAATCTGCTTGTGCCTGTGACAGCGCATGATTTAAACATTATTGGCGTTCTCCTTGGCTGAGCAATGTTAGCTAGCTCAGTGGTGCTAGGTGAGCTAATAGTATGCACCCTTCCTTCTGCACAGTGATATGGTAAGCAGGTGAAGTTCAGTAGAAAGAAAATAGTTCCAACATGAAACTGCTCACAACAAGGTCTGTGAAATATCTTGAGCAGCAGGGTCATGACTTCTGGAAAGAGATACTGCTGTTGAATTTTTTTAATGTACTTTTTTGGCACTTTGAGCACCACAGGCTGAGTGCCATCTAGTTCCATTATACTGGAAAGAAGGCAGACATCTCCATGACTGATATCTCTAACACTCGGTAACTCACACTAAAACAGTTTAGGCTGATAAGAAGCTCTACAGGTAAGAGGAAAAATTGTGTATTTTTGTTTTTGGGGTGAACTGTCCCTTTAAAACAAAGTTTTCAATGTTGGGAAACACGCCTATATGTATTCTTGCCAAGAATTAGATGAGAGGATCAATACATCTCTGTCATTTGTCTGTTAGATATGAAGCTGCAGTAGGATGGTTGGCTCATCTTAGCATAAAGAGTGGAAACAGGGGGGAACAGCTAACCTGGCTGTATTCAGAGATAACAAAATCCACCTTTGAGCACCTCTGAAGCACACTAATTAACATGTTATATTTTGTTAAATTATACAAAAAAAACAAACACCAAGGCTAGTTTGGAGCCACAAAAACAATACCTGACAGACATGAGACTCTTGGTAACAAAGCAAATAAGAATATTTTTCAAAATGTCAAACTATTCCTTTAACAGTTTTCAGACAATGATTGTAGTTATATTCACAATAAGCCGACAACACTGCAATGAATAATGCTTTAAGAACTCTCAGTCTGGAGTTGACTGTACTTGGTGACAGTTTGCACCCTCTATAGTTGATGTGTGAGCAGCCTTCTGTCCACTGTGCCCTGTAGATGCCGTGCTCCACAGTGTCAGCCACAGCCGATCTCTCCTTCAGGCCCTCTCTCTGTCTAAATCTCTGTCTCTTCTCCACCCTGGTAGTAAGTACTGGACACCTGCAACCGTCACACTGCGCTAAGGCTGAGCATAGCCAGCATGCCGCTGTCAGTGCCAGTGCTTATATGTGTGGGTCTGTGAGTGTAAATGTGTGTGTGCATGTGTGTGTGTGAGTGCGGGAGTCAAGGTTATTGACGGTTATTTTACAGTGATTGATCTGCTGAAAAATAAAAGGTTAAAACATCTGACTTGATTCAGAGATACAAAAATGATTTTAGAGCAGCTATAATCAATACTTTTATATCAACAATGGATCACATGACTAACCCACAGAGAATTCCACTGACACTGCAGTTCCCCTCAGCTCTACAGAGCTTTGAAGCACATTTAAGCTCATTGTTTTGGTTTTGTGCCCTAGACTTTTACTTCTTTGGTTCATTCAGCCAAATATCAATGCAATGCAATAACAGCCCTCAACAGCAGAGGAATTACAGTGCTTTGATCATGACTTGCTGCTGGTCCTTTTCTTTTCTTTTAAGTGTCAATGTTTTGTACATGTACCTTTTTTGCGTGTTTTTTTAGATCCTGTTGGATGTGTTTTAAATGTCTTCTGTGTGTGTGTACACCTGGTGTTGAGCCCTGTCGAAGACAAATTTTCTGTTGCCTTTTGGTTCCAGACAATAAAGTTTTCTATTATTCTATTATTATTCTATTATATTTTCTTCTGGGGTTAGTGGAGACAGAAGCAAAGGTAAAAATGAGAGTGAATATTGGACTTTGATTCATCGAGTGGCCAAAAATATGTCTCCTAATGTTGCTCTGTATCTGCCTTAATGTGTAAGTAAGCAATAAGTAATAAGCAGGCTCACCATTTCAATTTGATAATATGTCACTGTTGTGTTAACAGCATGTTTCAGCTGCTCCCAAGCGACTACAAGTTATTTTTGCGTTTTTAAAAATGACAGTACATGTGAACTTAAACTGGTTTAAATATCATTTCCATCTTAGAAACATGATTAGGAAGTTTTGGTTTTATCCTGTGTGTACAGAGCAGGATTTTCTATCATGACTGCCAGTTGTTATCTTATTTTAGGGCTATTATCCAACATTATTTGAAAATACAAATGGTGTTCCCTGGTGAACATGAAATGAAAATTTGACTCCAACTGCTGTAATCATCTTAAATATAAAATCTGTGACTATTTATGTGTCATAGAGCTTATAGTGAAATAAAAACTGTAGAAAATTAACTACAAGTAAAAACAAGTTTGATTAGAGAGGGGAATTAAAACAATAATTTAAGTAAAAACTAAATTAGAATCATAGAACTGTAATTGTAACTGTAATTGGAACTGTAATAACCTTGGAGTGTGTTTGCCTGCGTGTGTGTGCGCGTGTGGCTTTCCTAATCATAACGCAGCCGTATTGTAATCAGAATGGCAGTGGGAGTGCAAGAAGTAATCGCATTTGCAGTGATGAAATGAAAAGACAGCTGATTGCCTTGGAGCCTGGTGAGAGATATGAGGTGTCTCTGAGGGGTCAGCACTTTGTGTCTGTCTGTGCTACAGCTTTCATATGTATTGTTCTGTCTTGGTGAAGTGCTTGTGGATCATCTGTTACTTTGCATAACAATTGTGATTTTATTGAGATGCTTTTATACAAGCAGCTCCTCTGGCATGTAAATGAAACATGACAGGCTTTATCAAATGTTCACTCTGTAACAGTAGGAAGTTAGAAGAAAGCTTACTAATTCTGTTCCTCCAGTCATATTGAATGTTGTGTATTCTGCTGCCTGACTTTATCTCAGAGGGGGGGTCATCTCTTGATTCTTTTAATGGAGTTTTGGTGCAACATGTGAGTTTTCTGTTATTTAAACGTGTTGTCAGGTTAGATTAACAACATTTTCATGTCTTTATCTCCACAGAGCAAAGAGCCTCCAGTATATCAGAGCAGTCACATGAAAAAAGGTAATTATATTTACTTTTAATTTACTTAATGTCATATTAAAGCTGGAGTAGGCAGGTGTCTGATAAAGTATTAAAATTAAAAGAACAGCAGAATTTGAAAATACACCCTCCTCCCGCAGCTCTGTTTATTGTCTTAAGCGCTTCCCACTAGACAACCACAGGCATATGCATACGCTTCACACAGTAACCCAGTGTTTCCTATACATCTTATTTCATTGTAGAGCTGCGTGCAGTGCATTCGCTCAGCTCATCCTCGCCCACACTCTCTCTCCCTCTTTGTTTATCTGACCACAAATGAGACAAGAATTAGCTAGCTAGCCACCCGCCTCACTCCCTGCTGCTGTGGACTGCTTCGCTGTGAGGAGAGCAGGTAGCAGCTCGGAGAGCAGGTAGCAGCTCGGTGACAGACCTTCGGTCAGAGGCTGTAACGGCTCAAATTTGGCCAGCCCAAACTCCACAGCGCCAGGTGTCAAAGTGGACTGGTGGCCAGGAGCAGCACCAGATCTAATTTCTGTAAGGGCAGCAACAGAAAGTTTAATGATCCAGTGGGGAGTTGCAGCCGTCTGGTCCCCTTGGAGCTGGGGTTTAAGCTGGCTGGATGCGTGTTGCTGCAGCTGCTGCAGGGTTCTATCTCCAGAGCTGCTGCCCGCTCTCCTCCCAGTGAGATGGTTTGTAGCGACGGAGAGTGAGGTGGAGGACACACTGATTTGAGGCTCTAGCTTACGTTAGTTTCATACACGTGAACTTGAAGCTGAAGCCATAAGCCTTTGGCTCCAGCTAGCAAAAGGCTAAACTATTAGCAACATTTTTTCATGATTTCTGAAAAGCTTTGCCGATGTTGACACGTGTTTTATTTTGTTTATTGTCAAACTCCATTTTAAAGTCATGTTGATAAGTCCATCTGGCTTTTTTGGGTTGCTTTGCAGTGTAGGCAGTCATTCTCTGCCATTGAATCAGGCTTTTACTGAAGGGACATGCACATACATCTACATTTGTAGTACAGTCAATAGGAACTTACTTCTCTGAAATGACCTGTGATTGGCCAAAGTCTCCAGTTACAGTCTAGATTTTCTAAAGCCTAAAAAACAGAGCCAAGAGGAGGCACAGAAGTTGTTGTTTTTTTCAGTCCACTTTAATTACAATATGCTAAAAGGTTATTATGATATTTTGCCCAATGATGCTAAAATTAAACTGCCTACCTCAGCTTTAAGTCTTTTTTGGATTACATTGTATTCCAGATACCTCTCTTTTCTGTCTGTTAAATTTTAGTGTTCCTCTGTCCTCTCACATTGGCCTCACTCATAGGGGCTTTTGCTCTTCATTAAAATGACAGTACGTTTCATCAAATATGTAATCCTCAGCGCCAGGAGCAACATATGTGGGTAACCGTGACAACCAGGTTGCTTGGTGACAGCGTGCACTCTGTGAAGTTTGCTGCCGTCTTTTATGAAGCTCTTTTGTCCTTGTCAAGCAGAGCTGGTGTTTTGATCCTGTCTGGGTTTTTTTTTCTAGTGACAACAGAGGTAGTGACGTACAGATATCAGTGTGACCCTGAGCTTCTTTCAACTGTGTCTTCTTGCCCCAGATACGACAAGCTGCATCATAGATATAAGTTACAATGCATAAGGAATGCACTGTGTTTTAAAATGCACAGTATAAACGGTACTAAATGATGACAAGTCTACAGTGCTACTTTATGTGGTCTGTGCCTGCTCTAAGAGGGGTGGCGCTGATTATAAAAAGGACATCCTTTCCTCTTCCTGTTCCACTCGTCCTATTTTCACTGCCAATGCTAACTGATATTTCCCCTTCCTCTTCATGGATAAATACCCTAATTGAACTGCCAACATCTCAGTAGCTCCCCCCAGTGGAAGATACTAGACATAATCAGGGCTAAAAGATGGTATCAAAGGCTTTAGCAACCATATTTTTCTTTACTATGTAATTGTGGCATGTCTCCTTGGCCTTTGTGGCCTCTCATTAGTATTAAAATATCAGTGTGTGTCCGTGTGTGTGCGCTGTTCCTTACAGGGAGATTAAGTTCCGTAAGAGAGCCCAGTCTGCTGAAGATGAGAGCAGCATGGAGCTGGCAGAGTCCCTCCAACACCTCACTCTGTCTGAGTTCCTCAAAGAGTATGTGGGCGGGTCGACCCCTGTTTGACTGTTCTAGCACCCTTTAACCATCCACTTAAAGTAAACTAACCCTTACCAAAACGTATAGCATGTATGGACCAACTGACAGCAAACCACAGCCTCCTCACCTCCCCTCTCCTTGTTTCTTCTTCCCTCCCGTTTCATCTCCTCTCCTTGTTTCCTCACGTCTCTTGTCTTCTCATCCGCTCTTCTTGTTTCCGAACATCAACACTTTGTCCCTCGTTTCCTTCCTCTCCGTGCTCCTAGAAATATAGTTAAGTTGTTGTTGTCTTTTAACAATATGCACCCAAAGTCTGTCATGTTGCATGTATCCAGTCCTAACAATTGTACTAATTTAAATTTACTTTCACAGCTCAGAGTTGCAGAGAATGAACACATTTTTTTCCAGATTTTAGTGATTAACAAAGGTTTGTCATTTCATGGCAGGACATTGCAGTGTGAACTAACCACAAACCCATGTCATGAGCCAGTTATGTGCTTGTGTGCCATAATAAGCATATAAGAATTTACAGCTGAACATTTCACACTTACACAGACTCTCCACCTGCACCTACACTAATCCATCATACTTGCTTTTGTTGTCCTGTAGACTCAGCAAGAAGAAAGGATGGCGTTACTTTACCGGCTAACACATCTGCAAACAACAATGATTTTCTTTGTTTGAATTAAAGAACACAAATTCAAGAAAAATAATTGCACTGACATTATTTTCATTTTTCTTCAGAATTGAAGAGGAGGAGTTGGATAAGTACAACATCCCTACAAAGGTGGAGTCAGAGAAGTACAAAGTCATCCGCACCTTCAGTTTTCTCAAGAGCAGGATGTCCAGTACACGCAACAAGACCAAGGTAAATGCAGACTATAAACAGTCCACACCTCTGCTGTTACACACATCAGAAATTATTACTAGAATAACAACTGAACAAAGCCTACAAGCCAGCTAAACATGCTACAATCCACTCTCATCCTTGTTGATAACTTAAAGGGACAGTTCACTCCAAAATCAAAAATGCAAGTTTTTCTTCTCACCTTTATTGCAGTTTATCAGTCTGGATTGTTTTAGTGTGAGTTGTCGAGTGTTGGAGATATCAGCTGTAAAGATGTCTGTGTTCTCTCCAGTATAACAGAACAAGATAGGTCTCAGCCTATGGTGCTCAAAGCGCTGAAAATATATATTTGGAAAAACTCAACAACACTGTCTCTTTCCAGAAATCATGACCCTGTTACTCAAGATTATCCACAGACCTTGTTGTGAGCAATTTCATGTAGAAACTATTTTCTTTATACTGAACTACACCCACTGAACACGCGACAACTCACACCAAAACAATATAGATTGATAAATAGCACTACAGGTAAAAGAAAAATAATATGTATTTTTGATTTTGGGGTGAACTGTCCCTTTAAAAATACAAATGATGTTTCCACTAAAGTGTGTGATCAATAGCTGCAGGTGTATGTACTGCCTGATGACATTATTTATTCTGACAGAGGTATGTGTGGAATTGAATTAAAATACTTAAGCGAAGGCCAGTATCCCAGGTCTAGACCTAGGTGTGGAATATGTAACTCTGTGGGAGACAACCAGGAAATGTTTCTGGGAATAACTCAAGGTCAGAGTGACAGACCAAACAGGGTGTCCAGCCTCTTTCCTTTTAATGATTAATCCCCTGTTGTTGAGTCAGCACAGAGACTGGAAGCCCTCCCCGACCTGCATCTGTTGTTTATGCTAAGCTCCATTTCCTTGTCGGCTGACTTTCTTACGGTTTGGAAACAAGGCGGGGACTCCTGCCAGGCTCATTTATCTACATACATGTGGAAGAGATTACTCTGCAAATTGACGCTCACCCTGGTTTTTAGAAATATCAATTGAAGCCTGCTTGGCTCAAAGGTTTTAGCTGTGGCTGTCACGTTTTGTCTCTGCATGGAGTCTTTGTTTACTCTCATGTCTCCGGCATGGTTCTCCAAGGGGAAGGGGAAGGACAGAGAGGCCAAGGATAGGCAGCTGAATGGACATCGGTTTAACACAGGGTCCTGTTTGGGCCCCACCGTATGTGTGGTGTGTGAGAAACCAGCATCTGGAAAGGACCTGCTGCATTGTGCCAGTAAGTAATGGCGTAATTCCAAGAAGTGTGCATATATTTTTTGCAAAAAATTGACATAAATGAACTTAAAAATATCTTTCTTTCCCAGGTTGCACTACTATTGTCCATAAGGGCTGTAAGGAATCTGTCCCCCCATGTTTGAAGGTGTGCATTGTCTTGAAATAATAGAATAACAAATTTGTTTAAACTACTCCTCTCCACTGGATCCTGTCCTTGTGTCAATTGTTTATGTGCTGTAACCAGCCTCTGTCATTTGTATTACTTAGAAACTTCAAGATAAGTATGCTGTTACCATGGTGAAGAATAGGACAGCATCCCTCCCACAGAGTGAGTTTACAACACAAGGGTCGACTGTCACCAACAATTTTGCTGTCACATTTCCTGCTTGTAGCGTTTTGCCGTGGTTGCACTGCGGATGATTGTTGTTAATTCTCTTTGCTTTTCCCACAGACTTCACAGTGAGAGACAGTCCTACTCAGTGTGTGATCCCCATCTCTAACTCTCTACCTCTTATGAAAGACACTGCGATCCCGCCGTGCCCCCTTTCTGGGACTTTCCCAAACAGTGAGAGGTCATAAAGCCTTATGAATTTCATCATATGAAGATCTGATGTTGTTAAAAAAAATGTAGGTAATAATGGTTGTCTGTGTTCTCTGTGTAACAGTCGGCTCAGTGAGAGTCCAGAGGCAGAGTCTGATGCCTGGAAGGTTACCAGTCGATCAGAAGAGCTCCTGCTGACTCCAATGTTGTCAACCTCCACTGAATCATCCTTCGTAGAAGGTGAGAGATAATAAAGAATTGTTATTTTTAGTTCTTACAGATTTCCAAATACCTATAAAGTAGCAGATAGGTTCCAGTTTTTACTTGAAATGTATGTCCTTGGCACACAAATGTTGTTGTGTTTCCTGCTGGAAATAGTTTAAAAACAAAGTGGCTGCGTCTAAAATGGTTATTTTAAAAATGCCATTTTCATGCAGATTGTGTTACAGTTTTTTAAAGTCAGGTTTTCATCCATTTTTTTTTTAATTCTAAAATTATTTTTTAAATTAAAAGCAAGCACTTTTTTTTTGAGAAAGATACTGGCATACTAATACACACATACAAATTTGTGTTTCTTGATCCGCAAACAAAAACAAGGTTGACAAATATGTATCATGATTTGTGAATAATTTAGAATGTTAGGAATGTGAGCCATTAGATACAAAAATATTGTAAATGTTGTAAATAAAAATATGTAACTAATTATTGTCTAATCAAATGGGGAAAAACTTTTGTATGTGTTAAGAAAAATGTCTTTCCAACTTTGAAATTTACATTAATGCATTAAAAAAAAACTTAGACTGTGAAAAAATGGTAATAATAATTTCACAGCAGGTAAATAAATGCAGGTAAATATATTTATAATATATAATAATCAGAGTTGGATTGTTGTATGCCTGTCTCTTTCCAGTAAATATTGTGAACAGTGGTAAATAAAACAGAATCCTGGCAGTTCAGATTAAAAGTGATTTTGTATCTCATCTGTCTGTAGACTGCGTGGATGGGTGTATCCACAGTGACATCTCGGCTGATGCTGTGGATTACGAGGCTGAGTCGTGGAGTCTTTCTGTGGAGCACAAGTTCTGCAAGAAGCAGGACAAACGAGCTGTCAAGAGGCAGGATGTAATCTACGGTAAGCAGATGTTAGAGTTGTGAAAGAAAACCACTGGAATGTGTCATTTTCTGCCAGTGTCAGTATTTCATATAAAATTGCTGTAATCATACGTAATTGTTTAATATAATTGAGTAATTATATTAAACAATTACGTATGATTGTTTAATATAATTGAGTAATTCTGGCATTTCTGGCACAATATAATACATGTTTTTATGTGACAAACACATTGAATGTCTACATGTGAACCACAGAGCTGATGCAGACCGAGCTTCACCACCTACAGACGCTGCACATCATGGCCGAGGTTTTCCGGCGAGGCATGAAGGAGGAAGTGCAGTTAGATACAGACGCGGTGGAGCGGGTCTTCCCCTGTCTGGACCAGCTGCTGGTCTTTCACCACACCTTCTTTGCTGCCATGAAGGAGCGGCGACTCAGCTCAGCTCAACCCAAGGGACACAGGAACTACCTCATCCAGCGAATAGGAGACATCTTGCTCCAACAGGTAGCTGGTCCTCTGGAGCTACGTTTTCTTTTTGGTGTAATAGATGGAAACTGTTGAAGGTTTGAATCACTGGGTTTGTTTATTTCTCTGCAGTTTTCAGATGAGAACAGCGAGAAAATGAAGCAGGTGTATGGAGACTTCTGCAGTCGGCACAACGAAGCAGTCAGCTTTTTCAAAGACCTCCAGCAGCATAACAAGAGATTCCAGAACTTTATTAAGGTACTTAAAGTGATAGTTCACCCCAAAATCAAAAATACATGTTTTTCCTTTACCTGTAGTGCTATTTATTGATCTAGATCCTTAGAGTGTTGGAGATATCGGCCATACAGAGGTACAGTTAGTGTTAAAGTGAATAAGCCAGCTTGAGCAGGTGGGTTTTGAGATGGGATGTGTAGGATGTTATGCTGTCGGATTGTCGGATGTGTGGTGATAGGGAGTTTCAGAACCTGTGGGCAGTGCAGCTGAAAGCCCTGGCACCCATGGTGCTGAGGTGTGAGGTGGGAATGGTCAGGAGAACAGCAGAGAAGCCAGAAAATAGTACCTGCATCACACTGCTAACAACATGGTTTAATTAACAGCACTTTAAGAGGAAAAATATGTATTTTTGATTTTGGGGTGAACTGTCCCTTTAACCATCCCAGAATATATGTAACTTATGTTCAAATAATTTTAGAATAAAAGCACCACTACTGCTCTGCTCAGGGAGATGTAGTAAAACTCTTGATGTTGTTGTTGTAAGCTACTGCCATTACCATCTATCCTGCATCTCTCTCTGTCTCATTGTGTCATACGGTTTACTGTTAATTTATCACGTGGATCTGTTCTGTACGACATCTATTGCTCGTCTGTCCATCCTGGAAGAGGGATCCCTCCTCAGTTGCTCTTCCTGAGGTTTCTACCGTTTTTTCCCTGTTAAAGGTTTTTTTTGCGGAGTTTTTCCTGATCAGCTGTGAGGGTCCTAAGGACAGAGGGATGTCGTATGCTGTAAAGCCCTGTGAGGCAAATTGTGATTTGTGATATTGGGCTTTATAAATAAAATTGATTGATTGATTGATTGATTGATTTTTTTTTAAGCAACAAGGTAATAATTCTTTGGTGAGACGGAGAGAGATCCCAGAGTGCATCTTGCTGGTTACGCAACGGATAACAAAGTACCCAGTGCTGCTGGAGAGGATCCTAAAATACACTCAAGGTCAGTCATCTACTGCCCTCTGCTGGCTACATCATCATATGGTCAGCTACAGCACAATATACAGTGCATCAATTAAGGTAAAACAAGATATCTCAATCATTGTGTATTCCTCCTTGCTGATCCTTTAGAGGAAACAGAGGAGCATGCTGACCTTTCCAAAGCACTGGCTCAGATTCGAGAGGTGATAGCAGCCGTGGACCTGAGCGTCAGTGAGTACGAGCGGCATCAGAGGTTACAGGAAGTGTGGAGCCGCATGGAGAACCGCAGCTCAGCCAAGCTGAAGAACGGCCATACCTTCCGCAAGCAGGACATGATGGGGCCAGGACAGACGCTCAAACACCAGGGCGTGCTTCTGTGGAAGACCGCCACTGGTCGGCTTAAAGGTGAGACTGATGTTTGTTAATCCTAATTGTGCATCCTTTTTACATGCATATAGTATGTACATAATGTAAATTAATGATTCGGCTTGTGACATGTTTTTTCTGCTTATCACTTTCATAGATGTCCTGGCACTCCTTCTCACAGACACACTCATCTTCCTGCAAGAAAAAGACCAGAAGTATACGTTTGCCACTGTGGTACGCACACATTAATCACTTTGATCTCAGAGAGACAAATACCCAGCTGTTATTTTATCTTGGGCCATTATCACATTGTGTTCATGAAACAATATTCCTTCCCAACTTTTAATGTGCATCAGGATCAGAAGCCTCCAGTCATCGCACTGCAGAAGTTAATAGTGCGAGAAGTAGCAAACGAAGAGAGAGGGATGTTTTTGATTAGCGCATCAGCCGCCGGGCCAGAAATGTACGAGGTCCACACATCATCTAAAGAGGAAAGAAACACCTGGATGAGGCTTATTAGAGAGGCTGTAGAGAGGTGTGTAGAAGCCTGTTTTACGTGTGTGTGTGTGTGTCTGTCTGTCTGTCTGTCTGTGTCTATGTCTGTGTGTGTAAACTGAGAAGGATATTGAGAACTACATATTCAGATTTCCCCATTTGTACAAAGTCTAACTCTCAGTTGTTGTTTTCTCTGCTTAGCTGTCCAGAGGAAGAGGAAGAATACACCAGTGAATCTGAAGAGGAAAAGCGAGCTGCTGAGGCTCGTATCCAGAAGATCCACAAGTTACAAGGTATATGAACCCGGTGGCATCATTTATCTGTTATTTTTGGCTTCGCAGTCTTGCACATTCTTTACCCCCGAGTAAAAGTTTTACAATACTTCATCCATGAACCCCATGACCTTGTGTATCAGAGAGTCTGATGAGCCAGGACCAGCGGATTTGCTCCAGCCTGGAGGAGAAGCTGCAGGTCTACGCAGAGCTCTCTGCTCTGAGTGGGAGGACGGACGCCTCGTTGGTTGAACCCCGACTGCTCATCCAGCCGCACTCTGAGGAGCTGCCCCAGGCTGCCATGTTGCTGGCTGCAGCTTTGAAAGAGGGTGACATATTTTTACATGTACTGTACCCCTGCAGGAACAAACACAGAAATACAGTGCAGCTTTGTTTGTGTTTTGGTTTTTGACAACACAGAACAAAAGGGAGAAAAATATTAAATACACTTTACTTTAACCCCCGTTTTGCATCTACAGACAATATATAAACATATAATACATGCTTTAACTGTAGAGTAATTGTAGGCAGATATGAGGACATTTTAAGTGTTTATTAATGCACAGAACTTGTCAAAAAGTATACCTTCTATTACAGTATGAAGACATATTTAATATTATTGTAACTGTGTTTTACTATATTGCTATTTATTATCTGTTTATACAGTGTTAACTGATGATGTCCACAGGAGGAGTAATAGTTGTGGACAAACACATGCATACAGCACAACTACATTATAATGTGTTATAAACCATTTATTAAATGTTTATGTGCTGCTTATAAATGCTAAATAGGGGGATATTAAGTGCCTAATCAATAAGTAGGCAAAACCAAACATTTTTCTGTTTCATAAAGAAATGCAGACTTTTTGGCAACATTATACTACAGAAACAAGGAACAAGGTAATTACACATGTAACAGGAAACATCTTATAGGCATGTGTATGTGTTCACAGTAGATTATTTCCCCAGTTTTTTATGCATTGTTTGAGTAATTATCTTGAGAAGAAAGTCAGTTTCTCAATACAGTTTATTTAATTGACAATTGCAGTCCAGTCGTTTTTGGTTTGAGGGTGTTTTAAAGAGATATTTATGGAAGAGTTAGTATCTCAAAACCTAATGAGAAACTTAGAATAATGACTTACTTGTCTCAAAATGTTGACTTAATATCTCAAAATAATAAAAACACTAAGTCAATATCTTGAGAAAGTTTCTTAGAATTTTGAGATAAGTAAGTAATTATTTTGAAAGATATTACTATAAGTCATTATTTTAAGATATTATTAGAATTTCTTTTTGTGATAAGTAAATCATTTTGAAAAAGTTTTTAGATATTAACTATTTTGAGAAAGATTGTAATTAAAATGACTTCCAGGACCTTTTTTTTTTATTATACTGGCAGAAATGGGATTCCATAGTATATTAATCCTGTGATATACATTTATCCCAGATTTTGCTCAGGTAGAATGTGACAACAAGGAGTCAATTTATATTTCAAATATTTTCATTATCTCTTCAGCAGTCTCTTGACAACATAAAATATTAAAGGGACAAGACCAGAAAATATAGTCATCCATTTTTATTACTAAACTGCCTCCAGTTTGTTTTGTCCCTCAGACCCCCTTGAGCCACAAAACATTGTGTCATGTTCATCCAACATAATTCTCAGTCTCATATTTTAATGAGCAGCTCACTTAGTATCACACTTGTTTTTGTTTTTCCAGTTGAACACCTGAAAACCACGCTGTCATCCAAGGCCTGTTCTCCACCGAGTCACAGCCCAGACTCTGACACAGACTCTGTGTTTCCTGTCAGCCCTGCTACACTTGTAGAGTCCCCCTCTGACTCTGAGGCCTCACCTGAAAACCCAGAAGCCAGTGAGGGAAGTTGGACCGAGGTCCTCCCAACTCTCTTGCAAAAAACAGACGTGAATGACATCGACTTCAAGGTACAGCACAGTTTCTGTTATATAAAATGTATCGAGCGCCCAGTGATTCTTGTATGACCTCATGATATAAATAAAGATTGTGAATTTAATAGGTGTTTTTCAGTTAAATATTGATGCAGCAATATGATGTAATGTGTTTCCCATTACTGTGCTTGTGATGGTGGAGGCATGGTGGTACTGCAGAGGTATTATGGGTCATTATAGCCTCTTACAGCCTGCATCTGAACCTCACCGCTTTCCATTTCTTCACAGATGTGTGGCTCAAAATTGCCAACAGTTGTTTTAATAATTCAGTACAGTCTATTAGAATTACATTTCAGTCTTAATGTGATGAATCATTGATAAGCTCATAATAAAGGAAGAAGTCCATTTGGTTCCCAAAGGTATTGCACTATTAAAAATGGATATGGAGACTTATTCCAATTACCGTGCCACAGTTATGCTATCGTTTGCAGCTTTTTGTGACCTGTGAGGTAAATGACTCTGATAAAAGGGAATCATTTCATTATAGACTGCCGTGTGTTAATTCAAACCTCAACTGTGTGGTTGCAACCTCAGGGGGGCGCAAATGTTGCACGAATGCATTTATGTGTTATGGCTATCCATTGGCTTGACATGAGAGGACTTCTTCCTGAGTAGATTGTAGAAGTATAACTCTGTATTTAGCAGAAAAATGTGGCATTTAAAATCCTCAAATTCATGCATGAAAAACACAGCATGTTAATCTTCATGTTGTGTGTGGTTTTGTCCTTTAACAGGTCGCTCAAAGTGTCCAAAGCCTGACTCAGTTACTCTACAGTCTGCAGGTGAGTGCATTTCTCAGTGTGCAACCACCAGCTACTTTTTCTCCTGCGCACAGCCCTCATCTATATTATTATCCAATCAGCAACTTAGTATCTCCTCTGTTCACACTGAGAACATCTACATGCTAGTGTCATGCTCGGCCAAGATAAAAGCTTTAAAATGCCTGCACACTCCAGCTTCAGGAAACAGAGAACTAACACTGCGCTGAGCTGTTTGAAGCCAAAGGGAGCGATCTACAGGAGTGAGAATCCTACTGATTGTTTTTCTGCTGAAAGACATACTAGTCTTTTGTTTCCCTACACACACACACACACACACACACACTGCTGTTTGGTATAAAATGTAAATTTGTGCAGAGAGAGCATGTGTGTATTTGCATGAGGGGATGTGTGTGCATACTCTTGCCCATCTGTGTGAGCTTGAGGTTTTGATTTCAATGCTATTTTCATATTCAAAGTTCCTGTGTATCCTGTCTTACATATGAACCTGAAAACCGCAGCTCTACCAGTGGCGGTGGGATCATTTCACCATGTTAAGAGATTCTGTTGCCTGAGCACATAAAAAGTCAGGGCACCCAGTAGAGCCCGATCATCATGTCCATCACATTTTGCCATTCAAATCACCTCAACAGTCACCTGTTGTGAAGATGCACATTTGGTTAAAGTGGTGGTTGGGCCATCTCTGTGTCTTTCCATGTGTGCCAGGCCGCCGTGACCATCCAGGACACCTGCTATGAGGTCCAGAGTCTCCTCCTGCAGGAGACTGGGCGCCCTTCCCCTCGCACCCAACGTCCGCACCTTCCAAGTATCCGGGGCAACACCCTTCAGGAACAGGAGAAGCAGCGTAACCTGGAGAAGCGGAAGGAGGAGGTTGCGGCGGCTCAGCGGCTCCAGGAGCAACTGCGCCAAGAGAGGGAGCGCTGGGAGAGAGAGTGCCAAGCCAGGGAGAGCCAGCAGGGGGAGCAGGAGAGTAGGCTGGAGGAGAGGGAGAGGCAGTGCCACCTGGAGATGGAGAGGCTGAGGCACGAGAGGGAAGAGCTGGATGAGCAGCTGGAGGAGTACCAGCAGAGCCTGGAGCGGCTCAGGGAGGGCCAGAGGAGTGTGGAGAGGGAGCGTGAGCGTCTGGAGAACCAGCAAAAGATGCTCCAGACCTGGAGACACAGCCGGCAGAGGAGTCTGCCCACTGTGATTCCTCACATGGTCATCCCTCTAGATGGGCAGCAGGTAGGGGGGGGCCGACACACAACTGACAACTGTTTCTTCAGTCTATGAATTTTAAAATAACCTCTGATGTTTAATCTGAGGCATTTATTGAGGGCTCAGTTCTGCTCCCGACCAAAGCTCTTGACCCTGACACGAGTGTGAGGTAGATATGCAATGTTTATGGAGTATTTCTTGGCTGAAGTCATTAATGAGAAGCTTTTCTCAGACAGCTATCAGCCTGAGTTACGCTGGTTCACTCATTTACGCACAGCAGCTCAATCCCGTCTTGATATACGACCTGCGATAATGAGAGCAATTTCAGCATCATTTGTCTTAGTGCTCTGGCAGCTCCACTCACCAATAAACATCTTAATGATTGATGATAATTAAACCGCTGCAAATAAAAGCTCCGACAAAATAATTAAAACCAGAGGCACGCAGCCCGAGAAACCAATCAATCGTGTCCGAAAGGACTTAAATTATCGACACTTTGTTTGAAAAGCACTACAGTGAAATGTCCCCCGCAGCTGGAAGGCATGGAGGATAAAGGGTGCACTGTTCTCCGTGCCCTTTAAGACTCAATGTACCTCACACAGACAAGCAGCAGTGGTGAAAGTAATATAGCACATACAACTATGCGAGCCTCTGCTGCTTTGTGCTGCTCAGTTCAGCAGGTGTGACTGTTGAAAAGGAGCACACAGAGAGCACTCGAATGGACGGACAAATGAGCAGACTCGTGTTACAATATTCCCTCGCTCCCTCATTAATTTACACGCCACCGTGGGCTTTTTACAGGCTGGATGCGATGAGGCTCTCCTGGCTTTTTGCGGACTTATTTATTTCCATTCATCTATTTTTGTCAGTGTGGAGGCTGCATTAACAGCAATGGTCTGACAAAGGCGTGCGGAGGCAGTGGAGGTCCTAATGTTCCCCTGCTAATGTTTTAGCCAGAGGCAGCAGTTCACAGGGTCAGAGACAGATCGAATGACTCTCGCACACACATACACAGAGGCACACACGCACACCCACTCTCAGGTCGTTTCTAATTAGCTGTGCTGCCTGCGCTCCACAGAGGAAAGAAGGCCATGTTGATGTGAAGATAGGACAAGAGAGAGGGGGGCGTTAGGAGAGGACAGGGGGAGGGAGCTGCAGCAGTGACACTTTTTAACCATACATTAAAGGGTCAGTTCACCCAAATGACTCAACATTTTTTTCACTTAAAGGTTAGTGTATAAGATTTAAGAGGATATTTTGGCAGAAATGGAATATAATAGAATAAGTATGTTTTCTTTAGTGTATAATCACCCGAAACTAAGAATTGTTGTGTTTTAGTTATCTCAGAATGAATCGTCTATATTTACATAGAGAGCTGGTGCTTGTCCATAAAGTCTGCTATGTTGCACCCCCATGTTTCTACAGTAGCCCAGAACTGACAAAAAAACAAACACTGACTCTATATAGGGCCATTCGCGTTTATGTACCGGCCACAGTGATTAGCAGCCCCTCTGCGACAAGTAGCATTAGAAACATTGAGTTTTTAACGTGAAACTGCTTCACTCAGTGTTTTAACTGGTTTAAATCACGGGGACCATTTGTTTTGGAGAGGAAGAGACCTCTTGCAGATCATTTGGCTTACGATTAAAAGCTCCTTACGTCTGGATCTTAGATTATCAGAGAAAAAAAGTGAGCACACAATCAGCAGGTGCTGGGCTAGCATCCCATGTTCAAAGAGCCGAAGAGCGTCGGTGAAACAGTTTTTATTGTAAAAGTGCTTTAATCAGTGTTTTTACTGGTTTAAGTCACCTGGTCAGTTCGTTTTGAAGAGGAGGAGACCTCTGTGGATAATTTGGCTCCTAGTCAAAACCACCTGAACGATGAACACAAAAGGAATTCTAAGCAGGAAGAGTTTCAGCTGGTTGCAATCTGCAGTCCTCATCACTAGATTATACATACTGTTCCTTTAACTCTAGTTGTCCATTCACTTCTATTGTATTGGTTTGGAGGCTGAAATCTCACAGAGCAACATGTCAAAACCTGGACAAATAAAACCAGAAGTTTCTATATATATTTTATCTATCTATTATACTAGATACCACTAGAGGTAAATGAGAAAATAGATTCGGGATCTTTTTAAGTACAGTCTTAGACAAAACTGATCTAAAACCCTACTAAAAGAGCACTTTCATAAATTTTGCACGGTAATTTGAATTTTCTGATTCATCATGTAAATGCAATCATTCATCAACGTCCATTCTTGCTTTAGAAGTTGTCATCTGGTCTTCATCTTAATGTCTGCTCACAGTGGTCTTTATGTCTGTCTCAGCTCTGTAGCTGAACATGACCATGATCTTTGCTCTCTCCCTCCCCCAGGACTCGACATCTAGTCAGTCCAGAGAGCACGCCGGCAATGGCTCTATGTTTGTAAACGAGGCTGCGTTCGCCAGCACCAGCGTCAACAACCGCCACGTCCACCACAAAAGAAATGACCCCAGCGCGCACAATTGTCTGAACACCCTGCTGGCAAGATCCAACAGCAGACAGCCCCCCATCGCTAAGACTCCTCACGGTCCACACTCAGACTCCCAGGGGTGGATGATGGGGACAGAGTACCTCTACAGCCCTGCAGGAAGGCTTGAGCTGCAGCATACACCTAATGGTAAGAAGTTAATGTTTTATCATCTGTGATAGGGGGGAGTTTAAAACAAAACACAAATTGAATGGCTTTTGTTGTCGCCTGGCACTGTTATACATGCTGTGTGGGATGATTTTATCTATGTGTTGGCCTGTCTGGTGTGTGGACTCAGGCTCTATCTAACAATTATTCTCATTATCACTTTTGCTAATTATTTTCTCGCTAAGTTGCTCTGTTACAATTTGTTGAAGCCCAAGGTGACATCCTTAGACACCTAGTTTCCACCAGTACTGTCAGTTCCACCAATACTGTCTCCCAAACTTTTCAGCTTTTGACTCCTTAAATAAAGCAGCGTCCCCCTGCACACACAGGTGTAACATTAAGCTTTGACCTCTGAATTTTTATCTGATCTGAATACATTTTTTAGGCACCAAGAGATGAAACTATAAGATACTTCACACAAGAGCAAAGATTGAAAGTAAGAATTTAAATCCGTGTAGCAGAAGTTTTCTATTACAGTAAGTATTTTGGGAACCCCTTAAATTTAAAGGGGCAGTTCATCCCAAGATTCAAAAATATATATTTCTCCTCTTACCTGTAGTGCTATTAATCACTCTATATTGTTTTGGTGTGAGTTGCCAAGTGTTGCAGATATTGGCCGTAGAGATGTTCCAATATAATGGAACTACATGGCACTCAGAGTGCCAAAAATACCTTTGAAAAAATCAACAGCAATCTCTTTGTGCAGATATAATTTGGTATAAAGAAAATAGTTCCTACATGAAACTGCTCACAACAAGGTCTGTGGATTATCTTGAGTAACCGAGTCATGATTTGTAGAAAAAGACATTGCTGTTGAGTTTTTCAAATGTGTTTTGGCGCGTTGAGCACCACAAGCTGAGTGCCATCTAGTTCCATTATACTGGAAAGAAGGCAGACATCTACACAACCAATATTTCCAACACTTGAAAACTCATACCTGAACTGTCCCTGAAACCTGTGAGCCATTTAAGCGGTCTCCACCCTGGGTTTGGAAACACTGAAATAAATACAAAAATGCAAATCATCACATAAGAGGTTGGAACTAGAAAAAAATACCTAAACGATAATCAAGATTATTAATTATTAATCAGTTATTTAACTAATTGTTGTAGCTCTAGTGACACAATCACTTTTAGAGCAACAAAAAACTAAATGAGCAGATTAGATTTTTGAGCATATAACTATAATAATTTCCATATTAATGAGGAAAAACTGATTTTTTTTTCTCCAAGCTTTTTTTTTTGCACTCAGGTACCATCTGTGAATGGACATAATGTAGTGTGGAAAAATGCACTAATGAATGCATCAAGTATCTCAATTACTAATTTCCATTAGTGGTTATGTTTAATATCCTGTATCATAGTGCTAATGGTGTGACATTACACAGCTCAAGTGCCTCTCGTAGTGGACAGCAGTGAACGGTTATCACAGTGTCTCTGCTGCTTAGCTTAAATGAGAAATCTGCTTCCTGTGAGAATGTAAACAATCCCTGCGCCTGCACTGGTTTCACCCATGTACGTGAGAGTGTACTGTACACACACACACACACACACACACACACACTCACTCTCTGCTCTCAAGGCTCTATCCCTGGTGAGGCCTTGTCTGTCCTTCCTCTCAGTTAATCAGTGTCTCCTGACAAAGAAACCACCCCCACCTTTCCACCACTACCACCTCCACCTGCACCAGCAGCGAGCCGGGGGCCCCTGCCTGCCAAAGGAAAAGAAAAATCAATGGTTCCTCTATCCATCGACTGGCAGGACAGACAACAGCATGTGAATCACAGTTCACAGGCGATGGCGGACTGATTGGGACATCGATCTAAAAAAATCTTCACAAAACTCATTACAGCATGACTTGTCATCGCATCAGGAGAAGGGGGGAGGTGCGAGGTGGGGAGTGAGAAATGCAGACACATATTAATCTGGGTTTCACTCGCGAGGTGTCAGCTACATTCTCACGCTTGCCCGTCCCCATTCCTAATCCATTCAGCTCATTCTAATATTCGCAGCAGGCGGGGAGAAAATTACAGGTTACACGTGTCTTGTTCCTCAGCCATGTAAAAAATGGGGTCAGCGTTAAGTGCAGCTGATGCAGAGTTTCTGGTATTGTTTACCAGCCACAGCAGGCGGCACAGTCACGTCCTCATTGATCAGCTTATTAACCTTTCCTCGTTATTGAGCGCACACAAGCCCCGGTGAAGCCTGAGTCACTTGTTAACAAGCCTGGGGTGTATACTTGGCTGCAGTCCGCAACGCAGGGTGCATTCCACCTACCCACAATGCATTCCTCAGTGGATCCCATGAGGGCCTGCCATGAAATACTCGTAGACTCTGAATAATATTGCCCAATCATCACATAATTCCCCATTAGATTTATATTTCTGTAAGGAGTCATTTTCGTATTTTTATGCGCTATCTCAGATTTGAATACCTCCTCATAGTGGATCACATGCTGCCTGGTCTGTGGAGGAACCTGGTATCTCTTCATCTTGTGAAAAGAAAAGGAATCTCTTTTAAATGCAAATTACCCATTGTGTCATCAGTCACACAGAAACACGATCTCACTTCTCATCCTCACCTGAGCATTTCTTCTCATGCACACACACACAAATACACACCCTTTCTCACTCAGTGGATTTCCATAATTTGTTCCCACACAATGTAATCTCGGGGAACCAGTTGGATGGAATGACGAGCCGAGTCAGGTTTTTGTTGCTCACCTTTTCATACAGAAGATGAGAGCATCATGAGTTGGACAAAGATGAAAAGAGAGATGAAACTGGTCCTCTTTACAGTAAGTAGATTAATTCACACCTTGTATCATATGCAGCATAGTGCACAAACCTGATTGGTGACTTTCTAACCAAGTATCGGGCTGCACAGTAATGGTTAAATAAATGATACTAATGATTCTTAAGATTAATATTGAGATCACAACTAGGACATAAAATAAAATAGTCCCACCAGAGCAGAAAATTCTCTTTGTCTTGACTAATAGACAATAAACAGAGTAAAAACAATAAAAATGAAATAAATAATGAGCAATACACACACACCCCACCCCCACAGACACTGTTCACTGACAGTGCAAGCATGGAGGGTGAAGAAAGTGTTAGCTTGGAAGATCTGAGCTTGGAGGTGAAGATTAAATCTTTATTTAACAAGGTGAAGACACACTGAGAGTCACTATAATAAAATACTACATTTGTTTGTACTGTACAAACACAGTTATAGATCCATAGTCAGCGTACCACCTGCAGTAGTTGGCAGCTTGCTCCCAGTTTGGAGAGGTACACAGCAGTACCAGGGCACAGGAGCTATGTGATGTAGCCTACTGCTGTGGGCGCCAAATAAGTTTGGTTCTGAAAGTCGCACAATAACACAAACAAACTTACTTAATTATCAAATGTTCTGTAGCACATGGTCTAAAGTGTGTGGTCTAAGTGCATTTAGGGCGTGTCCAAATCCACTTTTGCTAGTGAAATAGTGCGTAAGCTGGTCGCAAAGTAAACCGCAAAAGGCAAAGAAGTTGTATTTAGTTAATTATTAATCATAAGTGTGTTTTGGGTGTAACATATAAATTCAACTAATCAGAGTGTCATCTCCCATTCCTTGTAAAATTCAGGTGGACCTGCACATGGCACACTGCTATTGCCATGGCAGATTCAGCAAATTGGAGAAGCAAGTGATTTTATAACAATACAGTCAGAGCAATAATGTCACTGCAGCAAATATCATGGGACATTCAAGCATCAAAACTAAGAACTGTAGTTATAAACGTGACAGAGGAAACACAACTGAACTTTAAGCTTCTGAAATAATCAATGCACAATGTTAATGTGCACATTGTCTCTCTTAATGGAGGTTGGAAAGCAGCTCTGCGGCTCTGCTCTGCTCTCTGCTACGTTCACATTTTAGAGAATGTAATTAATATTTTCTATATTTATAATGTATAATTTCACCCACCTGCAACCTCTTTGTGGGCCCGTCTTTCTATCTGTATAATGTGCTCTTTAAAAAGCAGGAAAATACTGCGGCATTCTGACTTTAGACTCGTTTTGTTGTTGGTTAATGGAGCAGTCGCTTTCTGCTTCCTCAGAATAGCAATACGCCAACAATGCACCTGATCACACCTCATTTTAAGACCTACACACCCTTGCGTGCACAGATGTGCGCAAGTGCATTTTCCACTTAGGCAGCATGAGCACTGGCCATAAAAATGACAACTGCATCATTCTGAAACTAGCAATAGCAGTTGCACTGCGCTGTGCGCCGCTTTGCACCCGGTGTAAGATAGGGTCCCTTGTGTTCTGCAGGTTAAAATTACTATTTCTTTAAAAGGAGTTTGGTGGCTGTGGACAAGAGCAGCAGAAAAAAAAAATATTCCAGCCTCCTAAAAAAAGGAACACCTAAAAAAATTAGATCAGTTAACCCGAACACTATATTTAGATTATTTTTATGCTTCAATTTGTCATCATACACCCCTTTGTGGTGGGGAACTGAAGCTGATATATCACCCTCTTCAAAGCCACAAGACTCCATTGACAGAAATATTAATTTCACCTTAGAGGGCTGCCTTGATTGTTTAGTTTGTTTGTGTTATTGTGTGACTTCGGAATTGAACTAACGTGTGTCCAGAGCAGTATATGGGATCATGTAGCAACATCATCATGCAGAAACCTGTGTCAGGTCACATGGGGGAAAAGGTTTTAGAAGGGCTTGGGAAAAAAAGCATTTTGATGCTAAAAAGATACATTCTTCAAACAAAAATTTGGAAAGCTACAAAATTATATAAAAACATTTAAAAAAAATTGAGCTGCCCTTAAGTGAATTAAAGGATGTGGATATGTTAGTGCTGTTTGTAAATTATATTGGCACAAAGAATCCACAGCCCTAACCCTTGTTTATCTTTTTATTTACCAGATTTGTTCTATAGCATTGTCCACAAAGCTTTAACCCAGATTTAGAGTGGTGGTGTTTTCCTGTATACAGCAGTATTTTACATAGCATCTAATTATGTTGGCAAACCACAATTTTGCATGTTGTTCTAACGACCCTTGCCAACTGTTCTGTTTGCCACAGTTGGGTTACCATACTGGACTGAGATTTTCTCCAAACGCTCTGCTGCTCTTGACAAATTCATTTATTTTTTTCTGTTGCTTTCTTTAAATAGCAGGCATTTGCTGTCTGTGTTGTCACATATTAATAATGCTAAAATGGTATCACTTCATGGATAAAGATTGAGTGGTTTTATCATCTGGCTGCACACTGATGTCTCATCTATCAGGGGCCGGGCCTATATGGTGGCTAACAGAGCTACTCTAACAGACTTTTATATAATTAATCAAACAGACACTTTCCTACAGGGACACAATGAGGCAATTTATAGTTCACGCCATCTGTTACCATGACAGCACACCTGCCCTAATGCTAGACAGCACCCACCATGCACACAAATGTAAGAGAACACACATTCTCAACTAGATGTCACCCGCAAAAACACATTCTCTTTCAGATCACTTTTAATTGAATAATAATGCGATTGATCCTTGAAGGGAGCGGCCCTGAAGCTGGGGATGCAATATGTTGCTCAAAAACACTTCAGCAGGCCACATGTCTGCCGACTCAAGGGTTTAAATCCTTGTTATCCGGTTCAAGGCTGCTCTGGCTAACATATGTGCTCATCCTTCCTCGTTTCCGGCCCCTGTTTCCTCATCTCTTCTTGTTAACCGTCAAGAGTGAGGAGGCGGGTGTCATCGAATCCCGACCATGACGATGGATTATGTTGACGAAGATAATGATAAAAGTGACACCTCTAAGTAGAAGGGGGGATGATGGATAGCTTGAAAGTCTTTTTGTTTTCATTCCCTGTGCCATGCACCGGTGCAGGAAGGAGCAGCAGTCTGAGCTGCAGCAGCTGTGGTTGATCTATGTGCATTTAGTGATTAGATGAGTGGGCTGAACAATTAGACTGAGCTCATTAAACAAGTGGCTACATGTCCCATCCTGGTGATTATGTATGAGTGGTTAGTGAATGATTGATTTGACCAGAGTATTATCAGTATCAGTAACTGCATTTCTTCTACACAGAGTGTGATAGTAGTGTTTTTTCTTGTGCTCACTCAGATCTCAACAGTCACAGCTATATCGGGGAGACCTGGTCGTCAACAGCAAGCGGAGCTGACCCGTATCCAGCACTCCCTCATCCTGGTGACCCTCAGTTGGACCTCAGTGCACTTGTTTCCTTGGAGACTGACAGCGACGGGGAGGAGGGCAGTGAGGAAACCATTGTGTATCTCTGAATATTGATACATTTCAGACTGAACAGCCAACCCAGCACTTGGAAAAGGATAAAGACATTCATGAAGCATCAGGATCGGCTCCAGGGTGGCTTCAGAAAAACATTTCTCTCATGCTTTTTTTTTTTTTTTTTCTTATTTGAAAGATTATTTTTGTGGTCTTTTTCAAAGTTACTGGATACACAGAGAGAGAAACAGATAAATAAGGTTGTTTCAATCTCACATGTGTCATGCACCTTAGCTCGGGGCACCACTGGGTGTTCAATGTCTCTTTATTTTCAATTTTTTTTGTGTGTGTCTTTATTGACTGGGTCCCTGCAGCTACACTTTTTCCCCCCTTCTCTGCCTCTTACTGTCCCTCCCTCACTGCCTTGCTTTCTCAGGTCTTTCTCACATCTTGTCCCTCGAGCACCATATTTATTAAATTTACTACAAAAGAGGAGAAAAAGCGTATACCAAATATAAGCAAAACATCAGGCTGCATCTCTCTAGCGGGTGATTGTCTTGCCATGGAGCAAACTGCCCCTCTTTCATTTATCAGACAGGCTTTGTTTATGTTCAAGTCGTGCATAACGTGAGGCACAGAACATTAGGATTGAGAGATGAGGTGCGACAACGTCAGTCCCACGTTTTCCAGACCCACGCTGCCTGTATCATTTATTTTGTTTTATCTGAAGCATGTTTTTCTTGTTTAGAGAAATAACCGCAGGTGTGGTTTTAAGAGAGATGCTGCAGCTGTGCTAATATGTCAGTTTTATCAGAGTGTAGACATTCAGCTGCAAAAGCCAGAGAAAGCAAGTTTTGAACCATTCCTGTAAAAGTGAAAGATTTTTTTGTGGTGCAGGAGGATGGACAGAAGGAAAACATGTTGGGTCAAACCATTTTAAGCACTGATATTATTGTACAACAGTTCTCATCACAAATTTCTGACAACATTTGTCACTTTTAGCCACACTAGTAGCATGGCTCTAGGGACAGTAATGCTGCTCGGTCAATCCACCACTTTGGTCCATAGCCATGAAATTTTGTGCAGACATTCATGGTCCCCAGATGACAAATGATTTTAGTGATTCCATTAATTTTCCTATAGCGCCAGGATATGTTTGCATTTGTGGGTTTTAATGAAATGTTTCACCACCTACTGGATGGATTGTCATGACGTCTGGTCAGTCATGTCTCCCTCAGGATAAATTATAATACTTTAGTGATCTGAAAACTTCCATTTAGCGCCATCTTCAGGACAAACTTTTAACTTGTTCAATAAGTTGGTTCATTATCAAATACCAAAAAAAAAAGATTACATTCCCATTAGGTCTGTAAGGTATCAAGGTAGGAGCAAAGTACTACAGAAATTTCTCCAGTCAAACGATACCTGCATCCGATCAGCAAACATTCTGTTACTGCCATCTCCGTAGCCGCTCTCATGCCCGGCAAACATTCAGTTTAACATCTGACCCCATTAGCACATGCTAACACAGCAGCAGTGGCTTACAACCAACAGGGAGCCGTTAAACTGTCCCAACAAACACACGCTGACATTGAAACGGCTCAACACTGTTGTTAAATCGGTTAATGGCATGAGGTAACATTAGCCGTGTGATGCTAACAGTTAGCCCTGTCACTGTAGATGTTTAGCTGGTGACTGACATGGCAGCTACAACCAACAAGCTTTAACAGTCTGTGGTGTGGGGAGTTGGCAGTTCAGCGTGCCCAGATGCCAAAAAAAACATTCAAAAGTATGGCCGTACTACACATTATGGGAATTAAATGAAGTACTCTATTGTTATTGGTATCACTTTGGGGGTACTGGTATTGGCAATGGTCACAAAATGTTTTAAACAATACCTAGTTCTAATTCCCATCAGCCTCAGCTCTACTTTGTGTTAAGTGCTAATGAGCAAGTGTCAGCATGCTAAAACCCTAAAGTAACATGGTGATCATGGTAAATCACACCTGCTACACATTAGCATGATTGCATTGCAATTGCATGTTAGCATACTGACTTTAGCATTTAGCTCAAAGCACCACTGTGCCTTAGTCTGCCTCACACCTGAACCCTTAGTGTGTTGTTATTTTTTATTTCATTTATGTCATTACTTTATAAAAAACCCATCTTTACTTTATACAGGCTGTAAAGAATGGAAGATGTTGACCTAAAGTTATCACTGCAAGCACCCAGAACAATAAGTTTCCTTATTGATACTGTCATGCGGAATGCTAAACTATTACACTTGAATATTCATGTAGTATATTTACATATTATCTCTCATGGGCATTTTTATGTGTAAAGAGCTCCCTGTGCCAATGCTTTAGGTGTCTCTTGATGTTTTTGTTTTACAGACGCTATAAAAATTGAATTGCTTTGATTACTGTTGTAGTTTCTCAATGGGACAATAAGGCAGAGGCAGTATTTTGATGTGATTTTAGCACCATGTATATATGTTTGTGCTTTTATTTATTTATTACAGTACAAAGGAGTTTTACAGCGCTTTGTGAAGGGTTGTGTTGTATATAGTAGTGTACCTGTGTGAACAGATGTGTTCGTTCGTTCGTGTTGTGTGCTCAGACATGGCCGTATTGATAAAACAACTTTTATTCAACTTGAAACAGTGCTTTGTTGTTCTTTAGGCTATGAAATGGGGCTCGGCAAAGGTGTCAGTACAATAACAGCAAACTGGTTGAAACACAAACTCAGTGCTCAGCTTGGGTACAAGCATCATTTCAGTTTTATGGCCCTGGTTTGAATGTGAGGCGTCTCCAACAGTGTCAGCAGATGTGTTCAGTTGCCAGCAGTGGCAGGTGGCAGACCAGGTGCATGAATGTCAATGATTTCCTGTTTGACTGCACCTCTGAATTACAATCACAAAAACCACATCAGTATCAGATGAACGCGATATTGTTTTGCTGCGGCAAACAACCTCGTCAAGAAACTTCCGGGTCATTAAATTCTTTGAACAGACTTTTAAAGGTAGAAAGATCCCCACCAATCACAGCCTGTCTCTGAAGTAAAGGCTAAAAATAAAAACAGAGATGCCTCAATTTGAGCTTCCTGGCTTTCCCTGACAGCAGTAATGTATTTCATATGCTCCACCTGTGTCTCTTCCTCTTTCCCTTTTAGACAGAAGAGCAGATGCCTGAGATCAACAGGGTCCCTGCTGTACCCCCAGTATGCGCCTTATTATTTCACAGAGGTGCTGCATACAAACGCCCACTCCATTCCTTGTCAGCCTCAATCTTCAATCCTTTTTCTGGCTTATTAAATGTGGCTTTATGAAATGTCATTTGCAGGAAAATCCAGTGTAATTCATGCTTTAATTACCATGTATGATTTTAATAATTAAACTCAAACTTAATAGAGCTTATTCTTATTTAATCAGCCCCTCCTAACTTCGGTCTAATGAATGAGTCTACAGCAAGTGATGAGATCAGAGGTGGATAAGCCCTTCTAATGAACTAGTACATGCAGATGTCATTTGTATAGTATGCATCTTTTGCATATCTTTCTCTTTGATTTAAATCTTCCTGTGAATCATCCACAGGCCACCAAAATGTTGCTCCAACTGTTTCTGATAACTTTGAATAACTACTGTTTATTATCGGGATTTATATTTGACTTTATATTTCTTGAAGATTATAATATTGATAACTCCAAATGCAGTAGTATTTGAAGCAGCTCAACATGAATCTATTCAAATACTTTTTACAGGACAGAGACCATGTTGTGTAGTGTGTATATGAGTTGACAAAATATGGAGTCCCCCAGGGTTCTGTTTTGGAGCATCTTCAGTTCATTGCACTCCTCAACTAAATCGCCAGAAAACAGGTAGCTTAAATGTTTCTGCAAACCATGAATATGTTACATTTGCATGTTATTATGTAGCAGATACACTGAAATTTTATATTTCAACAATGCTGTGACAAATGTGTGGTTAGGTTTAGACACAAAAACAACTTGATTATGATTGGGAAAAGATCATGTTTTGGTTTAAAATACCCAGTTTAGGGCCACAAGCCCTGCTAGAGAAGCAGCGATAAAACACCAAATTTGGGGGCTAAAAAGCTGCAGGAAACACAGTCACAGGTAAAAAAAAAAAGTAGGTTTGGGAGCTGAAAAGCTGCTGGAAAAAACAGCCACAGGTTCTGAAAAAACACGTTTGGTGCCTCAAAAGCTGTTGGAAATAAAGCAATGACTCACTTAATCACAACCTGTTTGTGTTTGTTGGTCTTAAACAGTGGTCTGAAGCTTGGTAGGCACCATGCTTAGGTGACATACCATTCACTATCCCCTCAGAAAAGTACAGTGCCAACATTTTCTTCTTGTTCTCCTTTTTTACCTCAAATTATGTAAAACACTGAGTCTGTGACATACTACTGCAATGATTTACCAGGTCTTTATGGTAATCTGACATCTCCAGCTCATTCAGATTGCTGCTGATATATTACTTACCAAGTAACAGGGCCCTCACACCCACAGTCTGTTTAATTTGATTATGTGAAATATGTAAACAAACATAGTGGATCTTCTAGGATGCTATTCATACTTTCTTGGTTGTTTGCTCATGAGTTTTTCTCCTGCTTTGTATCTTGAAGTATTGATTTTAAAATGCTCAAGGTCCAAAATATCTCTCTGATCTGCTTTGGTTTTACCAACCCCCCAGGCCTCTCAGGTCATCTGGGACTGCTTTGCTTCCAAGGGTTAAAACAAAATATAGTAAAGCAGTTGTTAGTTTCTCTGCACCACAAATCTGGAACAAACCTCTGGGAGATCTGAGGTCTGCTTTAAATCTAACCTCTTCTAAGGCAGTGTTTTTCTTTTTACCGCTAAGTTTGTGGCTGTTTTTGCTCTGTAACCACACTATAACTTTAATTCCTTTAGCTAATATTCTATTTATATTTTATACATACCTAATTTAATTAAGTCTTAAAGCGACAGTTCATCCTCAAATAAATAATTCATATTTTTCCTCTTACCTGTAGTGCTTTATATCAATCTAGATTGTCCCCTGGATTCTCTGTAGAGATGTCTGCATTCTCTCCAATGTAATGCAACTGGAAAGCACTCAGCATTTTTTGTGTGTGTGCTTTGAGCGCCACATGCCAAGTGTCAGCTAGTTTTAGAGAACTATTTGAGAAAAGACAGACATCTCTGCGGCCAATACCTTCAACACTCAGCGACTCACACCAAAACAATCTGAACTGATAAACAGCACCACAGGTAAGGGCTCATTCATACTCCCTCCATGTACAAAAAGAGATATCTCTGTTTCAAATGTTGTAAACATCAGTGCCCTCATATTTTCATGTGTCCTTTATGATGGCATAGATACAGTCAATACCTGGTATTAAAGGCCAAAGTCAAAAGTTCGCACAACAACAAATGTGGTGATGGTGGAGGAGGTTGTAATGTTGTACCTTTTCACAGAGACAGCGTTGTAGATGATGGTGGTCTGTGAGGCCATTAAATACATCATGACATGTGAACAGATAATTATTTTCACTACATTACTGATTCATTGCAGCATTTTTTAAATGTCTTCATCATCTCCCATGTTCATATCTTGCTTGAACTACACTGCACTGCCCCTGTGATTTCAGATGGTACTGCTCTGTTTTTTCCGTATTCGCTTTCAGAAAGCGTGCAAAAATACAAATGAGAGGACTGCAGAATGCTAACAGAAGGCTCCATCTGTGTCCGTAATGTAACATTGAGCATCAATGAGCCCTATAGGGAAATACTGTAAGTACTTTTGAATTAGGAGCGAACTGTCTCTTTAATCAATTTTATTTGGCTTTTCATTGTCTTTTTTTTTTTTAAGTTTAAACATTAAAACAACAACAACAGTTTAAGCATTAGCATTCCTTATATAAGCACTTTTTGTTGCCTCAACACTGAAGAGCATGCAAAGATGTGGTCAGACCTGTGTTGGATCCTCTTTGTACTTCTGGTAGCCCTTCAGGGATCCATTATGCTCATCATCTTTGTTGTTAAAGTTATGATTACACTCTCCTCCATTATCTTTTTCTGAGCCCCTACCTTATCAGTTTTGACACACTGTGTATGCCTCAGTGAGCTGGCGCTTTTAGCATTATTTTATGGACCCTATAGCCAAACCTGTGGAAGGCACCAAACAGCTGTTTGCGGAGGGAATGTTTGTGTTTGTGTGCGACAGAGAGAGATAGCAGAGAGGTGTGGAAAGAGACGGGAGGAGCACATTTTACTGTAACACAAGCTTTTTGTATGCATGTCATGGAGATGTGTCTCTGTATATACGCTCTGTTTTGTGTTTGACAGGTGTTATTGCCCATACAGGCGCTACTATGATGTCACTGCCAATCAACCATCTGGGTATTTCCACTTCAGCTGACAGTCTCTGATATCATACCCGGATAACATTACAAAGGCTTTTCATTTTCTGATAACTCCACAAAGTTACAGTCTCTCCCCAGTCTGTCAACAGTGGAGCCAAAAGTGTAAATATCCTTAAGTGAATTCTTCTTTCAGTAACTCACACACGCCCCACATTACTACTGAAATAGTGTTAAATACTTAATAGCTCTTTAGTGTTTCACTACCTCAGCTTTTGTCTGTGTGAATTCAATAATCACAAGTAGTTCCTTCCTCATTATACATTAAAAAAACAGTACTGTACAGTATGTGGCCTCTGTCTGTCTCCCCTAGTTGTTTTTTAATGACCCCTGTGGAGGGTAACCAATAACGCCAAAGGAAAACCGATAAAGGGGAAATATATTATTGCTGAGTCATCTGCCAGGGTGAAACACACATTGCTAAAGCTTTTCCCAAGGGGAAATGTAATGATTTCTGTAGGCGCACAGAATAAACCTGCCCGGCCCAAATATAAATAACAGCCATTAAAGCTTATCCCAGAGAGGAATACTTTTATGAGAAACCTGAACAATATACAGCGTATATACGGGTTATTAGATTTCTCTTGGGGTAAAATATAGTGACAGGCTAGACTCAATATATATACAGACTGCTCACAACCGCAGTAGGAGGAGAAAACCTTCGACTGCTCTAATGACTTACTGTAAATTTGTTTGGCTTTCAGTACTCTGTCAGGTTTTCTTCTTTTCTTCTTTTTTTGTGGAACTTAATATTTCAGTGCACATTTAACAATCCTTATAACATGTCAGTGCAGCTGTCGTGGCAAAGAATGCAGGGTTACTTTTGAAGTGACATTTTAAGCGACACATCCCCTGATCTTTACTTTTGACCCTGGATTTAATTGGTCTCACTCATCACGTCCCCTTTCAAGTCACGGCCATCTCCCACGGCGTGTCAGAGCCAAGTGCAATGCTGTTTATCCCCAAATAAATGCTAATTACAACACTTACACCTCAGACAGCTTCAGCGTCTCAACCACGGGTCTGAGCCTCAAAGCAATGAATGGTATGCAGGTCAGATACGGCAGTGTTTTATAACGTCATTGAAGGCTACAGTGGCAAAGCTTACACCATTTCTAGACATCCTTCATTAAGCCTGGGAGAACAAACCTGTAATTTATTTACTGATGAGTTAGTTAAATCCATTTTTGCATTTCCAGTTGGCCCTAAGATTTTATTATGAGCTGGATCCTTCAATGAAATGCCAACAAACTCTGGCTGGATTTCCCTGTTGTCTGAACATCAAGAGGCAAATAAGTGTACGACAGTCTGAAGAGACTAAAAAAAAGATAGTCATCCACAAATGAGCCACAAAAAAAGATTCAAATTAGAGTTTGTTTACCTTGCAATGGTTAACTTGCAAGCCATCCGTGTTTGTTTCCTTTCAGACATTTCCATAATACATAAAGCCAAGCTGGATATATCACAGCTTTAGGAAAAACACATCCATCAGCCAGTCAGAGTTACGACTTGGATGTTGGTTTTATAAGCTGGAAAACGGCAAATTTGTTCCTTCCGTATGACGTGAGCGCAGCATTAATAGGCTTGCCAACATTGTTATTATGGGATTGCTTTGCAAATTTCTAGTAGCCTTGATAAGTCTCCCAGGACATAAAAGTTAACTATCACTGTTACACTGTTTTTTTTCTTTCACATTTTACCAGGACCTCTACTGAACTCCAAGTAAACAGCTTCATACATATATATCATATATTCATCATCTGAGCTGGAGGGTGATGGCAATAAATATCTCAAACATTATCAGAAATACTGACAAAGCACTTATCTGCCACATCTGAGGTACATCTGATTCTGCTTTCCTAGACTGAGGTTGGAGGCGATGGAGTTCTAAGAAGATGATATAATACTACACACATACAGTGTTTTCTCTCACTGTAAACATTATCCCAAAAAACCTCTCTCTTATTTTCTCAAGGTAAAGGAATATTTAATATCAAACCTAAAGCATTAGGTTAGTAACACTGGGGTTGTTGGTTGTCATAGCCCCTTTATGATACTGTACAGCCCTATTTTATTAAAACCAACCAGCTTAGGCGCCAGAAGAAAATGTTGGCATTGTATGTTTTTGCAAACCACAAATATGTTACATTTATAAATTTCATACATATTATATCAATGTTTCTACAGTGATATAGTGTATGAGCTGACTTTGTCATCAGGATGGGGTGACACCTGGGTGAGACGCCTGCCAAGCTGCGGACCGCTGCATTCCACAGTTTAAGACCAATAAACAACAAAACCAACTGTTTGTGGTGAGTCATTGTTGTGTTATCAGTGACTTTTTAGCTACCAAATGTGTGTTTTTCTAGCAACCTGTTGCTGTTTTTCTTTTCAGGATAGTGCCATGGAAACAGTTTACTTGGTACAGAGACATCATTGTGTTTCCAGTTGGAATAGTGCCACAAAAAGCAATAGTTTTATACCAAGACATTGCTGCGTTTCCTGCCAGGATAGTGCCACAAAAAACATGTTTTTAACCAAGACATTGCTGCATATATTGTCAGAATAGTGCTACAAAACGTGGTTGTCTTTTACAAAGACATTACTGTGATTCTTACTGGGATAGAGTCACAAGAAGTTAGAAGGCAGGATATTCTCACGAAAAGCTTTTTTTTTTCTTTTTTTTTTTCTTGGGATATGTTTTTGAGCATATTCACTTTATCTTATATTATCTCCATCTTTTTAGAGAAAAGGAATATGACATGCAGCTAAGGGCAGCAGGTCAGAATCAAACATGTGCTGCTGCAAAGGACTCAGGCCATATGGAGTGCGCACTCTACCGGGTAAACTAGAGGTCGCACCAATGCATCTGTTTTTTTTTTACAAGGATGGTGTTGCGTCTCCAACTGGGCCAAAAGTGTTTGTTTTTTCCAAGCCTAAACTTGATCTTTTCCGAACCAAAACAAGTGTTTTTTGTGCCTAAACCAAACCACAGATTTGTTGAAATGTAAAGTTTCAACATATCCGCTATGTAATAGCAGATACTTAGCCAATTTTCCTTGGTGAGTGATTTGAACCACACTGAACTCCAAGTAAACAACTACACACATATGAATTCATCATCTAACCTTGAATGGTAATGGTAATAATTAAGAGACATTGACAGAAATACTGACAAGGAACAATATCTGCCACATCTAAGGTCGATCTGACCTACTGATCTACTTTCCCAAACTGAGGTTGGAGGCGTCACTACAGATGAAGGTGGAGGAAGATGATAAGACACAGAGGAAGGAGATAAAACACAAACACATATATATTGTGAAACCCAACCACCGGCAAAACATTTCACCTATAGGTGAAGAAATATTTCATATTGATGTTATTGGATGTGTCAAAAATCAGTCAGAATTGATAATCCATGGACTTCTAATAGCCTCCAAACACCTCACACTGCCAGAGGGTGAGCACAAATCAATACAAAAATGATCCATATCCATCCGATCAACACTGCATTTATGCTGCATCTATCCTTCTCTCCCTCCTCTCTTCTACGCTTGTTTGTATCTATTTGCATTAAGCTTGCCAACTACGATCAGGCAACATACAGTACACTTTTTTGAAATGTGGATGATTTAAATTAAGGGGAAAAATTAGTTTGAAGATAGTATATGAACACATGCAGCATCTGTCACACCACCTGTTAGAGGTACTGCTGCCATGAACAGTGGATCATTTTTCACGACGTGTGTCCACCGCCCGCTGTCCTGTCAGCACTGCTCCATTCTTCCTGTCATCAGCGTCATCAGTTGTTCCTGTGATGATGTTGGCACAACAGCATCACAGAAGCATGTGTATGTGTGTTAGCTTGTATGTGAAGGAGAAAAATGTGTTTAATCATGTGTGTGTGGTTTGGACATGAAAGCATGGTAAGATTAGAGCATCAGCTGTCTGCAGCTCACAGGGCTTTTAAAAAATTCACAAAGGAAGACAGGCAGCATAGGCAGTGTCCTGAGAGTGCGGCCATTTTTAAATGCCTCCTTTAATTGCCGGCTTAGTGCTTTTGCACTGGGAGGGAAGGGAGTGGTTCTCCAGGCCTTCAGAGGCTCGTACCTGTCAGCACTTGAGGGGTGTGTGACGTGCATCTGATGCTGTTCGTGAGAGCCTCGGGATGAGCAGTTCACTGTGATCCTGCACCGTGATGGCTTGGTAATCCTCAACAATAGACTTGCTCATTAGCTCAACCCACCCACCTGCTTCTCAAAAGGACCCTCATTTTCTGTCTTTGTCCATCTAAATTATAGAGGACTTTCAGGTGTCCATGTGTCGTGCGTGTGAGACCAAGGCAGTGTAAGTATTAGGTAATAGATAATGGATAGGTGGGGTGTTGCGTGGGTTTTCAGCTATAGGATAAGTTGATGTAACTTAACCTGTGGTCACTGGATAGTATAGCAAACATGATCTCACTATGCTTCCTACATGCAGTAAGACCTACAAGATATCACTACTCAGCTAACGTAGTTCTGTGTTGGAATATTTAAAAAAAACAAGGGTTGAGTTAGAGACTGTTCCTTATTTATCAGAGGAGGGGGTTAACTGGGGTGTGACTTTATTTATTTATTGTGTTATCTTGACCCTCCCTGGAGCTACAAATATTTCCCCTTGAGCCTCCTTGATTTTTTTCCACTCACTAAATGTAGGTATGAAGCCAATGGTACACACAACTGTGGCAGCAGCGGCCAGAATAATATCAGTAACTTGGCACGGCAGCTAAAAATTGAAAACGAAATCCTGGAGTTAATAGAAAAAGCCTTGACTTTTCTCTATTGCCATGCATGCAGGAACGCAGAATTTTGTTTTTACGGGATCTGGTTGGTGCAACCATTTTTTGTGATATATAAATTGATTTTGAAATATCAATATCAATATTTTAAGCTTAGGTTTAGTTGTGTTTCCTGACAAAAGCATTTGACCCACATGATGTGTTCAGTCTGAAATGTGAAAATCACATAAAAATTCCTGGTTTTACAGTTTTTGACTATGATAGATGGTGTCATTTTGGCAAGTATTTAAAGTCTAAGTGTTGTGCAAAATAAGAAACAGCATGTTGGCTGATTCTGACAGTTAATTTTAAAGTCTGTATTTTCCGATACCAGTGATGTGCTGATATTATCATGCATCCCTACATTGGAGATTCAGTTTTTTTTAAAAAAAACAAAATACAAAATATAACAATTTAAAGTTAAGTTTAAAAAAACAACAACGTAATTCCCTCTCCAGTGTTTACGAAATTATTTGACGTGCCTCCCCCATTTTGCACCATCCCCTACGCCCTCATAAATAATGAACAGTCCCTTATGATCACATTTTTGATCACTGGATGAGAAAGAGCTGTGACTTCACTCACAGACACACAAAAACAGTGATCCCATTAGAAGATTCATATACGGACATCCTCCTACTGCTCTACCTCAAAATTCCTGGTCTACATGTTAAAAGATATTGCTGATTTATTTCAATTTGGGTCTTATTTTCTAACAGGCAGGTGGGCTCGCTTTAGAGTCTTGAAGACATTCACCTCTTTAGCACTCGTAGACTGAGAATTCTCATTGACTTATTTTTACTGGTGATGATAACATACTCCTCATGCTGAGAGCAGGTGACATGGTGACGTAGCGGTGCAAGGAGCTATTGGTTAGACGCTAAGCCAACAGTTTTGCACATTTTGGGGGGAGTAGAAGTGAAGGTGAACGCACTGAAAATGTGAATAATCCCACATTGTTGGTCTGTAAAGTGTGATGGATGGTTACAACAGACAGACAATTATACCGTTTGCCTTCATTTGTCTTCTGAATAAGTCTTGCTGATGTGTGGGTCTGTTTAAAACCTGCATGATCATCTGCCTAATGATTTAAATATGTCTCTGTTCCCAGATCTTGGTAATTAACTCCGTACATGCAAAAACTACAAAAATAAGACCCAGGCTGAAATAAGCTGTAGTTATTCTTCCTGTTGTCGGCCCATCTGCATCAGACCTGAATGCATAAGTGTATGTGCAGTTTCTCCTTTCTCTTAATGAGTATCTCTTTCTGTTCATTGGACCGTGAGCTCTTTAATGTCAGTCTGCTTCCCTTTGATAATGTCCTTCCCAACATCAGAGGAAGCAGCAGTTAACAGATAGCTGGCCCTCCAAGATGAACACTTGGTCATTAAAATAGGTGAAAACAAGGTCAGTCCACACCTCCATCCGCCCGTGCACAAAGAGAAACTGGCATTTATAGCTTTCAGGGATCATTTGCTGTTAGTCACAAGCATAGCAGCCCGGCCTCTGCTTTGTGATCAGCTGAGCAGGCTGGAGTTAGTGATGCTCTGTACAACAGCTATTTAGGCCAGAGCAGATTAAACAGGTTAGACATCCATGGCTGAAATGGGTCATCATGCATTTCCTTTGAGCCATCAGGCAGAAGAAGAAACTTGTCCTCAGTTTGACACTGCTGAGAAGAGACAGACGGAAATAATGGCTGTCAGAGCCTTAGAGATCTATGTAGTGATCATCTGTCATCAGTATGCATTCAGTGGTGTAGTGGTGGTTGATGAGGCGGGTGAACTACCCGGTAGATAGTGTGGTTACTAAGAAGGAAGTGGGTGTACTCTTATATATTCTAATGGCTTTTAGCTGAGGGGTGAGTATACTGTAAACCACCAGGAAAAGAGGTGGGTATTCCCCCCATATACCTGCATAAACCAAGGTCAAAAAGTAGCTTACATCAGTGTATTAGACATTTTATTTTAGTATACTTTAACTTTTTTGAGCCTAATTTAAAGTATATTTAACATATACTTGTCTTTGGAATAGACATTATTAAGTTCAACTTCAGTGCACCCAAAATAAATATACTACATTTGCAATACTTGAAGTGGTATTTCAGTGAGCTAATACGTACGTTCTTGTAAGTGTACTGTAAATTGTACTTTTAAAATGTATACAACATTGCAAATAGTTATAGTGGTTATTTTAGTTTACTCATGAAAAGTACACTTCTTTTCAAATCCTGTGTAATGCCCTATTAGTATACTAGATTAAAGTGTAGGCCTACTTTAATTTCACTTCATTAGAAGTGCATTTAAGTATAGTTACAAACAGTGCACTTTAATGTTGGTTCAGTTTTAGATGTACTTCAGTGTTCTTTGAAAAAGTATATTAAATTGCAAATCTTTATAGTGGTTATTTAGTGTCGCCAACTTATGATATTCATTTCATTAAAGTGTATTGTAGTACAATTACCCGAAGAGTACTTTTCTATGTTAGTTTTAGGATTTTTTTTTTTTCACTTTAAATACATGATCCTCATCTCAAATATAGTGGTGCTTTAGTACATATAACACCCTAAGTACTTTGTTTGCATACTTCATTATGATACTATGGGATTATACACTTACAGAATGTTTGCTTCAGAGGTGGACTTAAATTTACAATTTAATTTTTAGTAGGCCGTATTGTACCTCAGCAAAGGTAAAACAACAAGAAGAATACGGGTTGCATCCACCTTTATTAATCACTGGTTTATTCAGTACGCTAAGTGACACAAATCAAACACACTGACGTTTTGCGTGATCAGCGCGTGCACAGGTCTACCTAACTTGAAAGCCAAACGCTAACGGCTCGCGTGCAGCATCCAGGAGACCTTTGTGTTAAGTGACGACCTTTTACCTTAAGTAAAGCGAGTCTTTTCTGTTGGTTTTGACCTGTTAATGTCTGTCAGAGGTGAGACTGCTGAACCTAACTCAGCTAAAAACGTTTAAAACGGTGTGGAGCGGTGTGGACAGAGAGGCTAAGAGCACCGGTTAGCCGCTTTGATAATGACCTAGTAAAGAAGCTGAACCTGGAGCAGGTTGAGGAGGACTTCACGGTGCTGGCACATTCACACGACAGCACCTCAACTTTGGTAGGTAACATTGCTGTTTGTGTTTCTGTTCTACAACTTGTGAAAAAAATTGACTTTAAAAAGTGGTGGAATGTAACTAAGTACATTTACTCAAGCAGTGTGGGCCTACTGAAGTATGAGTTTGAGGTACTTATGTGATCCATTTAATAATACATTCTACTTTATTACATGCCAGAGGAATATATTTTAGCCTACATTTAACCTCTCAACTACTAATGTATAGTTACTGTTTACATACATTTTACATACAAATATGTGTATTATATCCAATGCATTGCTATAGACCAGAGGCCCCACATACCCTCACAGGTGTTTTCAATTGTTGTGCAGATTAGACCTCCTCAGGTTGGAGTTGTGTGAAGAATCCTGTAAATAAGAGCTTTATCCAATTGCACGCAATAATACATTATTATTTGTATTCATAAAATACACAAAAAAACATTGCGGAAGGCTCCATAATTTCACGCTTTGAAAAAAACCTTTTTGCATGGTGAGTATTTTTATGATGATATTTTAAATAGGCTACATTTTGCCATTACCTGTCTACTTTTGTCAAGTAGAGATGTTGATTCAGGACTTTTACTTGTAATAGAGTAATTTCATACAGTGGTATTGCCACTTAAATGTCCAGTGTGTAGGATTTTGTGGCTTCTGGTGGTGAGGTGGCAGAACTGAATCTTCTCCCATGTCAAGCCTGTTGGAGAACTATGATGGCTGATGCAAAAATGTGAATGGCCCTCTCTAGAGCCAGCGTTTGGGTTGGCTATTCTGGCCTACTACAGTAAACCATGGTGGACTCTGTGGAAGATGACCAGACGCCGAGGAAGTGCGCAGGGCTTTGCAGCCAATTTTTGTAGCGGCCAAATAGTGGTACTGCAATTTCTGAGGTCCGTCACATGATGCTATTGGACCCGAAAAGACTGTAAAAGAGATGTGTATAGTTCATTGGAAACATTTTTTGAATGTCACAACCACCGCAAAATGACACCACAGTGTTCCACTATTGAGATTTAATCCATTTGGTCAGATAACAATTGAAAAGTCTAAAAGAGCTGCAACATTAAATTATTTTTATCCCCATTCAAGTTAGCGGAGTGCTAAACTGGAAGTCAGCCGCTCGGGCTCACTCAGCTGTGGTCAGTGGCCATATATCTCTAGTGCGCCTGCTCTATGGGCCTGATAATGCGAAGCAGCGCCGATCATCTGGGTAATTTCATTCCGCAGAAATAGAGATTTTTCACATTATGTGCTACTGAGCAACTTTCATAGGAATGAACAGGAGCTAGCTGCTAATGCTGTATCCAGTAGGGCTGTCAAAAGCACCATGAAATTGAGTTAGAATATTTTGGAATTAATTTAGTAGAGTTCGAATAATATTCAAATTTATTATTTTTTTAATTAATTTATTATTATTATTATTATTATTATTATTTTTAATTAAAAAAACACAAATATAAATAAGATGCTTATTGCTGGCCCAATATGAGCGTGACACTCGGATGAAAACACCCGTTCTGACTGCAATGTTTGGATACTTCAGTGCGTAGTTTTCCACCACAAGAGTGGATCCTGTTCGGCTTGTAGTGGTGTCTCATTCTGGTAACTAGGGCTGACCCAAAAAATTCGAAGCTTTGTTCGATGGCACGGGATTCGATTGTGAAAAAAAAATTAGAAGCTTTGCCGCTTTTTTTCCGTTTTTTGGGGGGAGGCCTTAAACGCAACACTAACCCCCACCAGTCCGATACTGACAACGAGCGCTCTCAGAGCTGGCAGACATGTCCAAGAGGTCATCAGATGTGTATGTGTTGTTGCACTTCAAAATATGCCCCGACAACCCCCAGAAAGCAGAGTGCCAGATTTGCCAAAAGCAGTTGGCATATCACAACTCAACAACAAATTTGGGAAATCACTTGAAAAACTCAAAATAATGATAAAATAGATTTTATTGATGTAAAATATGCATTTTCCAGTTCCACTGGTCCGCTCTGAGTCTGGTGTCAGAGACACTTCTGATGCTCTGAGTTGCGCATCTGTTTGGTTATGCTGCAGTATGCGCCGAGGGTTTAATTAAGTGTTCAATCAAAAGTTAAACACTACTTATCACCGACAGGTCACACACCGCGGACAGCGCAGTGGGTGGTGTTGGCGCAGCGGGCTCCTCCGTCCGTGCCTCTCCCTCCGTCTGTCGCCGGAATTCCACTGGATGCGGGTCCGTTGTGAAACGGCTGCGCTAGTTATCTGCTGCGTGCACAGACGCAACCAACACGCATCTGGTGGAATTTGGGGGTCTGCGTCCCTCTCTGGCCCGGGTTGTGCGCGAGCCATTTCTGCCCGAACGGAATTCGCTGTGATATACGATGTTATTAATAGTATTAATGAATTATTAATGATATTCGAATTATCAAATTTAGGTTCGAACTTATAAAAAATATATATTCGAATATATTTCGAACTTCGAATTTTTTTTGACAGCCCTAGTATCCAGGTCTCTTTATACATCCATGAAGATGACCTGCTCTGTATATAAACAGCTCATTCTAATGTAACATGAACACAGTGGTTCTTACAGATAGATATTTATGAAACAATGAAAACGTAGTTATTATTATTGTACACAGTTTCTGCCAACTATGCCCCTAAATCCTTCATACTGGACCTTTATGTAAAAGATCTGAGTACTTCTTCCACCACTGGCTTGTCTATGTTTATACTGTTTCTGCAGCTCTGTGTTGTGTTTGCGTTGGTGATGTTTTATTTTGCTGTTAATGAAGTGGCAGGTTATTTAATTTATGTGGCTTAATAAGGCTTGTTTCACCCGCCGCGGTGTCCAGAGCTCTTTTTATTTGTCAGTTATTTTCATTTAATTGTGCCAATTTTGTCCTGCTTCCTAATTAATTCTACTTCAGCTACTCTGAGGACGGCTGTTGTGTAACTGATAATCAGTTATATGCACAGGCAGCAAAGTGCAATCCGTAAATGAATATACTGTTGGTTTGGATTTAGGGACTTTGTGGTGTGGTGTACACATTGACATGTCAAAAAAAACTTTATTTTGGAAGATAAATGTGTTCTTTAATTTAATTGGTCTATCATATAACATCATCATCATATACAATGTGTTTCCTTTACCCTCACCCTACCCACCTTTCCCTGTAAAAATCGTAGTAATGTTTACATATCATGTACTGTTTACTTTTATCTAAGTACATTTTTGCACAAATAGTTTAACCAATACTTGAGTTAGATATTCTGGTACTCTTTCCATCTCTGCCTAGAGGTTAACACCTATGCTGTAATCACATACGGAACTCATGCCTGCTCCTTGTATTGTCTTATTTCAAGAGTTATGCCTATTCACTTTAGCTGCGTCTCATGTTTGAGATGCAGCACTACATCAGGTGCTCACATCATCATGTGTCACCTTTAGCCAGTCTGTTCATTACATCAGCATAAACAAACGACCAGCAGGGGAACGGGGTAAACAGACTCTTCCATCCTCCCAGTGATTAAGGTTAAATTAAAAGCTTTGGGATGGGGCAGAGCAAACAGAGCAATCACAACCTTTCATTTTGATTTTCACCAACATTACACTGTCACTTTAGGTTACACAGCCCATGCTGAACAGATAACTTGCATATTGTTTGTATTGCAAAGCATGTGGAATGATGTGATGCTCTTTGTTTAGGCAAATGGCATTCATTCTAACCTCTCTGCCTTTGTGTCACTGTTATGGAGTAAGGATGCATGGATCATGTCAGAGGTTGGATGACCTTGAAAACTGAATTGATAAATGATGATTAACTTCCTATAGCAGGGTTTGGCAACCTTTACTATCAACAGAGCCATTTTTGGCCAACAAAAAAAACTGTCTGGAGCCGCAAGACATATTTAAGCCTTATAATAAATGTAACACCTATTAACAACAAGCATATTAAGTCTGAATTAACCTATCAACATTATTAACAGATCTAAATGAACATTCATCAAAAGGCCTTAGGGGTGCCCCCAAAATAACATCATGAAATTTCAGGGTATTTTGCGATAATGTTATTTTTGATGATATGACATATTAATTAAAAGTATGTTATTAATTTAGGAACATACAGTTGCAACAAATGAAGTGTTATAGTTTTATATGTCAGCATAAACTCAAAAGTTTGCCTTTAAATATTCAGTAAAGACTTAACAAAAATGATCTAATTTATTTAGTTTGTAAACAACAACAGTAACTCAGAGTGAGTTTCAGATTCTGTATACAATATTAATAGTGCAACAAAATAAAATCTACGCTGTGAGGGTCCAAAGGACAGAGGGATGTTGTATGCTGTAAAGCTCTGTGAGGCAAATTGTGATTTGTGATATTGGGCTTTATAAATAAAATTGATTGATTGATTGATTGATTGATTGATTACACATTTAAACAGCTCCCAAACTCAAAAATATGTATCCTGGGATCTGTATATATAAATCAAAAGTCGATTTCCTTCTCTTTTAGCAAAATCCTAAATGATAGTTATTTTTTTCCCACCATTCCTCCATTTCTCCTCTAATCAACACACTGTAACCTGTGACAGGCTGTTATACATTCACATTTAAGTATTTTTTGTTGAGCAAAGAGTGTCTTGTAGGTTTACATTACTTAAGGTATATGTCAAAATCACTTGACGATACCAGCCCCCATCTGTGCACGGTCAGAGAGGAAAGGGAGAGCCACTGAATGAGTTCTCTCTGAGCGTTAAGTCGCTAAGAGTCTGAGAGGTCCGGGGCTGTTCACAAAACATTCAGGACGCCCAGGTCTAACGACACCGCAGTTTATTCCACGCTACTGAAACTGCTCCTCTTTTTGGAACCAGCGCAGAGTCTGTAATAATTTTGCTTTCAGCCATGCTTCTTGTTGCCATGCCAAGTCGAAATATTGTGAGTATCATTAAATAAATTTTTCATATCATATTGAAAATATACCGGTGTTATTGTGAACAAGATGATATGGCACACCCCTAATGTATGTAGTTTTTTGTCAAGTTGCGAGCATCACATAGGTGTACAATATCACCGGCGAGAGAGAGAGAGAGAGATGCTGTGGTGCTGTTGGAGGAGCTTCTGGCTTAGTTCATTCTGAGCAGCAAGTCGCTAAAAGAGTCTAAAAAGTCCAAGGCTGTTCATAACACATTCAGGATACCCAGGCTCAATGATGACACTGATAGCACACTACAGAAGTCGCCCCCCTATGCTGTGATTTGGTGTCAAAAACTTGAAATGTGGTGACTTCTGTAAGAATTGCTTTTCTCTGCAATTGCATGGTGAGCACTTGTGTTCTTGAAACTGCTGATAACCCCCTTATTTTCAATGTACCTATGAAAGCTAAACATGAGTGTGTGTGAGGTCTCTAGTTTGTGGTTGTAAAGTTTCATGAGGTTGTGATTATCCTAGAGGTCACGATAGGTCATTTTTAGGGATGCACCGAATATTCGATAACTGAATATATTCGGCTGAATATTGCAAAAAAAACACACATTCGGTATTCGGTGGAATAAGTTAAAAGCAAGGCCGAATAATAGTGGCGTGTTTTGATAATGCAATCAAACAGTATGCCGTGACGGGCGGAGTAAAATGTCAGCAGTGTGGCGATCCGCCCGTCACGACACTCGCATTTGTGACTAAAAATAGTTTTGAGCGAGCAAAATAGGCTTAAATCATTCAGCACGCTGTGCGAGCAGCCTACAGTTTTCAACCACCAGCAGAAACGAAAGGCGAAGTAATGTATTCCTGTCAAATACGGCGGCCGTCGGCTTACCGGTGACAGAGAAGTCGGCTCCAATAATATCCTCTTCTTGGCATGTGGACTGCCCAGAAGTACCTGAACAGCCGAGCCAGCTGAACACAGGTATGTGACGTGTCAGAGGAGAAATGAGCCGTTCACAGCCCACAAACCTCACCGCACAGTAGGGACTGTTCTTTACTCATGAAGGGGAGGAGGATGGCTGGTTGATTCTTATTTTATTTATTTATTTTATTTTGATCCCCCCCCCTATGTTAATCACTCATTGATGCTGTTTTTGAAGTATGAATAAGTCAATAAGTAATTTATTCCATTGAAATATCATTGATGTAGCCTATAATAGAAAAGTGATTTATCTTTTTATAAATGACAAAAGGCTCATCATAAATGACAAAAGGGACATCTGTCTCATTTTCGCTGTGGTATCGTGATACTACTCAGAACCATGATATTTTCATTGGTATCGTACAGTGGGATCCAATTTTGGTACCCTGACAACACTAATCTGGAAAAACTAATGAAAAACTAAACATCGATATTCGGTATTCGGCCAAGCGTTTAATCTTATTCGGTTTCGGCTTCGGCCACAAATTTTCATTTCGGTGCATCCCTAGTCATTTTATACAGTGATGTCTGTTTTAAAAAAGCTTTTACTACAATGAAATGGCTACTATGAGGGCTGACATCACCACACATGAATAAAATTAGGCTCACTATCCACAAGAGTTTCAGCTTTCCGGTTATACACATATTATACAAATCTGTTTAGGGACCTAGTATACAGAAATATTTAAACACAATAGGCGAAAATAGCACATTTATACTGCATGCAAAGAAGTGCATAGTTTGTGCCCAAAACAGTATGGCACTAGCATAAAGTGGGCTTGTCTTTAAAGGGGAGACTTGTGGGTACCCATAATACCCATTTCATTCAGATATTTTGGGGTGAGAGGTCAAGGGACCTCTGTGAATATGACCATGTTGTTTTGCCCTCATCAAAATTTCGCCTGACTGGAGCTTACCTTCCTCAGAAGCTAGCATAACATGGTTGGTACCACTGGATTCCTTAGGTCATCTGGTTTCATATGATACCAGTATCATCACTAGCTTTAAAACTCAGCCCTTTATAGCCTCTGAAAGACAGGAATGTCGCCCGGGATCGCTGGCGACCTGTTGGGTCTCGGAGGGTTATTAAGACTAGCCGCAGCTATTGAGGTTCAGCAAAATTTAAAGGAGAAGGCGCCTCTCTCTGTGGCACACATTTAAGATGACGAAATGTTTCAACACTTTTTTTTATTCTGTGTATAGGCTACACATGTTTACAACGGGAGAAAATAAGAACCATTTTAGGCTCACAGCAATGATAAATGAAAATCAGAATGTTGAAAAATAACCATTCATTCATTTCCATGTAGTTTTTTTGTCAAAGTCACAGGGGGGCACTGAAGAGGGACTAAAGAGCTACATGTGGCTCTGGAGCCACAAGTTGTCTACCCCTGTCCTATAGCATGTGGGGAGTTTCACACAGTCACAAGGAGGGGCATTAAAAAGATATTCCCAAAAACAAGTCCACTGCTGTGCCAGCACCTCTGTGAGGTACTTTGTGTGTGTGTGTGTGTGTGTGTGTGTGTGTGTGTGTGTGTGTTTGTGGTCACGTTAAGGCTAACTGAGGCTTATCAAATCATTCTGAACACTTCCTCTGAGAATGAATTATTTTAGTTGTTGGCGCTCAATTTACCGTTGCGGTGAAATTAAATGGCCTGTTATTAATGAAGATTACTGGTCTGCAAGCTGCAAGCATATAAAATGTTAATTTAAAACTCATTTTCATTTTATATCCAGGTCGCAGTGTGGTCACAGATTTACATTTGAGACCCGAGCCATTGCTTAGTAAAAAGAAAGTCTGTCAGGTGCAATACATCGGACACAAAGATTTCCTCATCTGTAGTTCAGCTGCAGTTCAGCTTTAATAATCTTTGAGGCAGTATTTGCTAGCCACGGTTCACAGACTCTGGTTGGTCTTGTGAGATGATACTCATTCGGCCTGATATTGACGCTCCATGTTTTCGGTCTTTTGATGTCTTTGATGTGATTTCTCCTCCAGAGGAAACTGCTGCTCTTCCCTTTCCACCCTGACAGAAGAGGAAAACTGCTCTGAGCTCGCCTGTACACACACACACACACACACACACACACACACACACACACACACACACTGACAAACACATACCCAGTTATATTCATAACTCTGGCAGTTAGGGCATGAGTTAAAAGGATTTGGTCTCATTAAAAGATTTCGGGGGGATATAGAGGAAGAGGGATCAGACTTTATTTGATAGCCCGGGGCTGGTGAGTACTTCAATCACAGAACAATTGCTTTAAAATCACAGCCTCTTTCTGTATTAGCTTTCCCCTCCCCTCAGCTCAACTACTGAGGCTCCATGTTTGTTTGTTGTTCACGCTGCTACTTATGATTGATGTAGCAATGTTGCGCTGCCAGGCAATAATCAAATGTTATTTCTCTTAAATTAAAAACGCATCTCAAAGCTTTGTTGCACGGAAAGTGGTATTTTAAATGCATTTATACATCAGGCAGCTTGCAGCAGTTGTTCAGATGCACTCAACAGTAATGGCTGACATCATCAATCATTTAGTTTTATAGTCTAGGGTTAGATTACTTCATATAGGTATACATGGATTTTGATTTATTCTGTTTTTCACACTGACTATAGATGCATAAATCTTTGGAGCCCACAGTCTTTCATAAATGGATCAAAAATATCCATATCAGAATGTTCTGGTTAATAAAAAAATATGCAACAAGATTAATTAAGTTGGAGTTTAAGTTTGTGTTATCAGAATCAAATTGTTAAACTTGAGAATATTAGGGTTTATCTCTCCAAGGTATGCTAGCTAAGCTACGGGGATACTGAGGTTTGGCTACAGCATCCACAACTAGAGTAATCTTAGCTAATAAGCATTTAAGATAAAATAGAAAATGGCAGATAATTTTTCACATCATTGCCATCGGAGTGTAGCCTCAATGTTATTTACACAGCCATCAATAGTGATGGCAATATCTGAGATGAAAAATAAGTAAGGGGAGAGTCACCATAATTTACCTACCTATCTAATATTTTCAGACGAATGACCTACATGTGTTTGCTGCTATAAAGCACTTAAAGTTTTTGATGAGAGTGAACTAGTTGTGAGGAAGTGTGGACGCTGTCCGATGTTACAAATGAAGTACATGTGGGTATTAATTAAGACAGTGTGAGTTACAGTTGTTGCTGAAAATTAACATTAATCAAACCGTTTTTATGTCAAATTAACAACATTTCAGTCAAGCATCTGTTTGTACGTTGTTTTCACACCAAGGGTGTGATCAGATAATATATAAAATGTAATGATATTATTAAAACTCATTGGATTTAGCAGCTGCCGCATTTATGTCCTTCCTCATTGGAAAATACATTGAATTCTCCTACATAGTTAGCAGATTTCATTGATGGAAGTTGTAGAAATATTATACAACCCATATCTGATTCAGAATATAATGACTGACATCTGACTAAACACAGAGTGCATGCTTTTTGGGGAGGCCTGTCTGTAAATGCTTACTGACCTCTGGAGGGTCAATGTAGGAACACCACAAATCACTGAGCTTTACAGTTCATGCTGTAGCCACACAGTCCATTTATATCTGCAAGTTTTATTGATGAAAAGCAGACATCCAAGTCATATATAATATTATAAGTAATCAAGCTGTGCTCATAAAACTTGGCAGTTTCAAGTGTAGCACATTGCAAATGAGCCGCTGGACGCGTCCCTGCTGTGGTGTTTGTTACAGACAGAAGTAACATGCATGACATGTGACAACTATGCCAACAGATGAACAACAAATTCATGCAGACAACCATGTGGATTTTGGCTCCAACAATATACAAACATAAATTTACTCTCCCCTTGTCTTGCTGTGTAAAATTGAAACAATGTAGCTGCGTTTTGTAAAGTGATGACATGCTGAAATACTTTTGTCCCAAATATGTTGCAAAAAATGTTTAACAGTTTTTTGGGTTAATGGTAGTATCGATTTTTGACAAATGATGAAAACCTCCATATAACCAAAGTGCATTGTGGGTTAAATGGACATTTTTGACACATTCTGTATTTTGTCTGATTTATTAAACTGTATAAATTTAGCAGCAGACCTCAGTAATATCAGTAATATAAAGCAGTAGTAATATAAATAACTTAAGGCATTTATTTTTATATAATATGGAAGAAGTATGGTAAGTCAGTAACACATTCTCAGCTAGAGTTGAAATGTAGACACATCCTGCACCTGGCCATTGGTCATACATCTGTGGGCTTCGAAGAATTTATAGTTTCTAAACTGTTCACAGGTATATACACTGATACTGTAAACATGATAGTTGGTAATGTAGTTGGTATAATAATATTAAGCATGAGGCTGGAGGCAGCAATGCAAGGTCAGCATTCCAACTTGTTGCTTTAAGGTTGTATGGATCAGTATTGGTCATAGATAGCAGTATTTCCCACAGAACTGAAAACTGTGTGTGACCGTAGGTGACGATGGGAGGTCAGCAAATTTAGCTTTTTTTTTTTTTTTTTTTTTTTAATACTCTGTTAAATCACTCTGTGTCACCTGTATTTGCTGGTCCATGAACGCAACGCAGTGGAACTCCCATGAATTCTTTTTTCCTGAGCAGCAGTTTGTGGAGTTTGAGTCATGGGGTGGGTAAAAGATCAGTTGATCGGATCAGAGCTGAGCAGATCAGATCTGATCAGATTAAATCGATGGGTAAGAGGAGCAGCTGCTGCAGAGGCGAGTGAATGCAAACTTTTACACACAGTGCAATTGCAGTTAAGCTTCACTTTCACTGAGCCCACCATTCTGCTGCTCTGTCTGTGCCTAGAGTACGCACTGTGCTCTGAGAGTGTGGTGCAATAAATAAATGAATTCCAATAGCATTCCTAATGAATGGTCCAGTTCCAAAAATAAAATGCAACAAATGGTGGCAGATGTTGTCATTGTGGCAGGCTGCCACAAATAAATGAATGTGTGGGAAACCTTGGATAACTACTTAGCTAAATAACAGTCCCTGGCATCTTTGCTGAGTTTTCTCTGTAGAGTATTCTCTCAGTTTACTTCTGCTTCTCCAGATTGAGGATTTAATGGGTTTGATAACTTACTTGTGTTGTTTATTGTACCGCTAACTGTAGTTTTACCTTCAAAATGATGCCTGGGTAAAGTTGCAGATAATTCTCACATGGCTGACAAAGATGATCATATTTGTTAACCAAAGTGATTGAAATACCCCCAAAAGACTTTTTTGATGAACACTGTGAAGGTAAAAGGAAACTTGTGCATTCAGGTGGACCTCACAGGGAATTTTAGCTCAGTGGATTAATGATCTTGGATAGGTACCAGTGTTAAAAACACACAAGCACAAAGTTCCAGTGTGTGGAGACCAGTGCTTTTCATGCCTGAAGCAATTTGATTGAAAACTTTGTCTTTAATCAAAACAAAATGTTGCGTTGCAGGCCTGTGAATCAGGCGCTGGCACATCCTACCCTGCAACAGTTGAGAAAAGAAAGAATGAGAAAGTGAATGAAAGGGGAGGTTTTTACAGTGCCTAGCTTGATTTGCCAGCACGTGGGATGCCAAAATAAACAGGCAACCTGAGAGTTTGGCTCCAGAAGTAGATGAACAGCTAACAGGATATGATGAGCAAGAACTGTGAGAATGCTTCTCAGGGTCCCTGTAGACAAACAGTAGGTGTTACTGTGGGAAATTAGCGAGTGGTTGTTATCAGCTTCACTGAAACCTCAAGAGAGAGCAAGCTGACAATTGTTGAATATATCTTCAATAATTAGTCCTATATAAATGCAGTCCATTCATCATCAACCAGTCCAGAAGACAGTTTTCACATGGAGATATCTCCCCAGAACCCCACCACTGCCCGCCAAACAGGCATGTTTAGCAGCCAATAGGACTAGGGATGTACCCAACTCTGCACACATTATTCATGTGAAAAATGTGATGGAAACAGATAATATTTCAACCAAGAGTTGCTTGTTATTATTGGGGGGGGGGGGGGGGGGGATCCATGATTGACATGCTTGTACATGTTTATTCCATTTGATCCATATCATTGTTGATGGCCACAAGATAAAAATACCCATTTTGTTTGCAACACAGGACTCTAGTCATGACTAACTAGTCATTTTGATTACTACACATCATTGAAAAGTAATTGTGTTTGTAGTCGCCCCCTCTGAGTCAGCAGGCAAGCAGGCTGAAAGCTGACCGTTCTGGCTATCACTCTTGCAAGGAGGGGTCATCATGTGTGGGAGTGGCAATGGATGTTTCACTTTGTATTTCAATCAATATTCATTAATTTAAGATATAACATGCTCTATGTATAAGCCATACATGGAATTTTGACTGACCATCACCCTACCAACAGTTTCATGGTATTATTTAAGATGGAAATCAAGAGCTGGGAAATGAATGTGGCATCAGGAAATACAAGTTCCCTGTAAAAAATAAATAAGGAGCCTTTCTGTGTGGAGTTTGCATGCTCTCCCCGTGTCAGTGTAGGTTTTCTCCGGGTACTCCAGCTTCCTCCCACAGTCCAAAGACATACAGGTTAGGTTGTTTGGTGACTCTGAATTGGCTGTAGCATGAATGGTTGTCTGTCTCTATGTGTCAGCCCTGCGATAGTCTGGTGACCTGTCAAGGGTGTACCTTGTCACTTGCCAATGTCAGCTGGGATAGGCTTCAGCCACCCCCCGCGACCCATAACAGGATAAGCGGTTACGAAAAATGAATGATTGAAGGAGAACTTATAGAGCCCCCAAAGCATTACATTTTCAATGGTATTTCTGTGCTCATGTTACTGATTTGTCTGCATTGGGGAATGACTCGTTTGCAGATGATACAAACTTCTGCATGCAACATAATGGTCAATCTTGTGCGTACAAGATAATAACTTGTGTGAACAAGATAATAACTTGGACTCATTTCCCCAGACTTATGGGGCACTGTAACTCCATAACTTCTCACAACTGCAAGCAGCAAAATTACATTTTCTCAGGCAATATTGGATGCGAGTAAAATATCGTAGCTTCTATAATAAAAGTTATAATTGAAGATAGTGAAACCACCTGCAGTATCTCTTACTCAATACCATATTAGAAAAGAGATTCCAAATAATCATGTAAATGAGCACGTCGGGCAGCAAGCAATGTAAGAGGCTCGCATAAATGTTCTTATTTTATAATATGTTTGATTTATACTCTACTTGCATACCACGTGAACTCGCATCAATTATTTCTAGCAGTGAAAAGACAGAGAGGAAGTGAACTAAAAGCTATTTACATGGTTTGCTCTATTATCAAAACCCCCCACACCTCTCCCCTATACACCCACACACAGACACACACTAACCTCTGGGCCCCGTATGAATTTTAATCACAGGAGGGTAAAGCAGTGAAGTGCAAATTCAGACACAATGCCACAATTACCAGCCTAGCGGCAGTTTCAGGGGCCCAATTAGCAGCAGAAAGAGTGGCGGAAGAGTCTCCCATTAGGCCTTCTTTTTGCTAACAAGAGCTGTGTGACAAAGGTCAAAGAGCTTGCTGTAGACTCTCTTTGGATAATTAATCCGCCTGTTTAAAATGTGTGATACAGTGAAATGTTTTTCTCCACTTGTATCTGTCCCTTCACATTTATCATATACAAGTCAGGAGCTGTAATGAATTTTAATGGCAATGAGCAAAGAGTCTAAATACATGTGTTTACCATGAGAAGGCTTGGAACACTTAAGCTTCCATATGATGTAAACCCTCCCAGCATGACTCATGGATATGCTTAACTTAGTGACATTTAATGAGGGAAAAGCACTTCACACTCACTGGATCCCCTTAAAATACCATAAAAGACACTTTGATGTACAGAGTTGTGGGCTATTAAAAATTTTCTTGCATAAGGATTCTCATTTAATAACAAACGGACACCAGCTTGGTCATGGGTGAGTTACTTCTAGCTGTTTGGGCGAGTTTTTAAGAGACCACTTCATCCAAAATACACAAAAAATGAGAGAAAAATAATTATCATGCAACCCAAGAATTGATAGGCAGTGGAAATATTTGTCATTTGACAACAGTGACCGTTAAAATAGAAAAGAATAAAGTAAAAATGTCCCTCTCAGAGCCTGTATTATCATGAGTTACACATAAGTTATAATTTGTGCCATATGTTGTCTCTCTGCTCAGACAACTCAGCTATGCACCAGCATCACTCTGCAGTATATGGTAATCCCGTGATTGCATGCTAGAAAGCAGAGATGAGCTGTGTTGTCTGGAGCACAAAGAGCATCTGCATTTCATTATACCAAAAGAAGGTATGGAAATCCAAAAGGAGGTTTGTCTCTCAGGGTGTGTGTGTGTGTGAACAGTACATGCACATACACACCTGGCACACATTACATATTTTGGCTGTTTGTGCTCGTTAAGAGAAACAGCAAACCAACAGTTGTTTGCCAGTGCAGGAAAGCATTTCCTGTGTGTGTCTTGTGTTCCTGTGGCCCTGTTGATGGCTGCTTTATTTATTTATTTATTTATTTATTTATGTACTTATTTTTTCTTTACCCAGGACAGACAGCACAGTGGTGCAAAGAAAACCAAATTTATTCACGAAGAATATAATAATCATACAGTAGAAAGGAGAGGAGGTAGGGAATGGGAGCTATTCCTGAATTGTGATGGGCTGCTGCGTGTCCTTGGTGCCTCTGTGGCTCAGAGGTTGAGACACAGATGGATACACTCACTCTGAACAGGGTGACTGACAGCTCCTGTCTCTGTCTGCGTTTAATTTACACACCGGGCTGTCTCTTGCACTGATAACCTCAGTGATATAGCTGCAGCGGTGGCGACAGAGAAGAGGGGAGAACTCTTTAATTGTGATTCATCTGGTGGTCACTCATCAGTTGAGGCTCCATGCTGTGGCTATAGGAGAACAGGCCGGCTAGGTGCTGATGATAGATCATGGGTAATGAGAGTGTGAGAAGTTCATGTGTCATACAAGTCATCAGTCCCTGTTCACCTCCTTTTGGTGAATCACCTCCTCTTGTGTTAAGGGAGAACGAAAAGCAGCACAAGAAATACGCTCCTATTTAATTTGTGAGCGAGAGCGTTGTCTGTGATCTATCAGCTGGTGGAAATGTCTTTCAGAGAGCAGAGTCAGAATGTCAGTTGGAGCTCAGGAACAACACAAGAGTGACTCACTGCAATGGGGGCGTCATGTCTCGGGAATGTCCTCAGTTGTGGCCTTTCACTCTCTGAAGATGTTTACCCCAAACTCCTTCGACTTAGGTTTGCCTCAGACATTTTATTTATGTGTGCATTCTCCGCACTTGATTCTTTCGTCCACTCAAATGAGATGGAAGAGGTGTTGCTGTGGAGTTGGGAAATGAGGGAGCTGAAATAATAAATCATGTCAGGAACACACGAGGATGAGGGAGCGGTGCCATCAATCACCTCTGCTGTGTCATAGCAGTGCATTTAACAAGGAAATCTGTACAGACAAAGGGCGCAGACAGCAGTCTGTCACTGTGGGCAGCTGTCAGTCAATTCTGAATTCAGGTATTTAGAGGCGCTCTTATTGAAGGCAATTTAGTATGATACAAAAAAAAAAATCTTAATATTTTTGCCAAATGCATCTGTAATCAAATTAGCTTTTGTGACCATGCAACTCTGTGCTACTGGAACACTGACCATGATTGGTTACCATTGGATTTTGTTGCAGTACATTAAAGGATAACTGCCTTTTATTACAACTAGGGATGAGTATCAGTACTCCTTGTGTATATTTTAAGGTATCAACCAAAATAACCCACTTCCAAGTAGTATTGAAATATTACCAGTAGGGTTGGGCGGTAATATGGTAATAAGGTATCCCGCGGTATCTAAAAATAGCAACGGTATCAGTTTCATTACCATCATTAAAAAAATCTGCCGTGCATATAGGCCTGTAGGGGCCTTATGTAATATTATATATAATTTATTTAATGCCTGAATAATGAGGGCTTGTCCGGCACCTATGTATGTGTTGTTGAGTTTTCAATTTAATACTAGGCTATTACAATTTAAAACTAATAGTAGGCTATAATGTTTCTCTTATAACTGCCCTTAACTGTTTTTTGGATGTGACATTGTCACATGACAGCTCAGACGTGAGAAAGAGAAGAAAAGATGGCAAGCCGTGCATCAAGCCAGTTGGTTCCCCCAAAAAACCCCACAACTTCACAACTTCTGCAAGCAGCAGCAGCAGCAGGTTCAGTGGCCATCAGAGTGAAGGAGGGAGTAGCGCAACCCGAACCACCCAAAAACAGATGACTATGTGCAGTCTCCTTCAAAGAAGAGCTGATGTGGTGGCAGGTCCGGTCGGCACCATACAGGAGCAAGCAGGAGCAGCGATTACTGCCTGTTGTCGCGAGCCTGTTATTCATGGAGACGGAGACCCCCTTCTCTGGTGGAAATGTGATGGAGCCAGGTGTTTTCCTCTCATGTCGAGGGCTGCCCGACAGTACCTGTGCGTTTGTGCCACAAGCTCTCCATCAGAGCGGGTGTTCAGCACCGCGGGCAAAGTTGTCAATCCACTATGTGCCCTGCTCCAGCTGGAAAAAGTCAACATGCTGTTTTTTCTGGGGAAAAGACTTGAATAGTTTTGAAGCATATGATGCTGCTGTAGATATAATTATACTTTGTTTTTATTTTATTTTCAATGAGGAGTAGCCTGTTCTGACAGACAAAACAGTTGGGACTTGGAGAGGGTGAACTTTTCAAACTAAAGGTAGGCTCTAAAAATAAACCAGCGAACAGTATTTCCCGTTGCGTTCTCAGGATAGGATTATATATGCCCATTTTCGGTTATGCCTTGTTATTTATTGTTCTGCTTTTCTTATTTGATAAGCGCTAGTACTGGATGCTGTAGAGCTGTGCTTTAATTTATTTGATTTATGTTGAAAGATTCTAAAAATAAACCAACGGACAGTAGGCGCTGCGGTCTGAGGATACGCTGTATAGCACACATTATCGTTACTGCCGTTGTTATTTATTGTTACTTTTTTGGAGTGGACTGTAGCCCACAGACAATTTGTTATTTCATTCCGTTTGGTTGACTGCTGTATTTGCACTTTTTTCTTTTTTGGAATATTTGTTAATAAAAGTTATTAATGTTATAAATGTTTTCTTGTTATTTTTTCAGTATACTTAGGCCTATGTAATGTTTGCTATTCTGTTTCTGAATGGTATAGGCACAAGCCGACATTTTTACGACTCCCTCTGAGGCCTTGAGAGTGATTTTTAATTAGTCACTGTAATACCGTATACCCCGGGAAAATGTGGGGAAGGTTTGATGGTAACAAAATTTGCCAAAATTTGGATACAGCCCTTCATGCACTTCATGCAACTCCATTCACAGTATGAGTATTGAAAAAGGTACTCAACTGGTATCGGTATCACTTTAATGGTACTGGTGTTGGTACTAGCAATGGAATTTTTAATAAAAAATCCTCAGCCCTGATTACAACATGGAGACTTATTTTTGTAGTTTTTGCCAACATGTCATTTCAGAAACACTGCTCTCATTTGATACAACAGGGAAGAAAGACAAACGGTCACATGATCAGTTTAGCCAAATTGATTTATCAGGGAATAAAATCTAACGCATGTACATTAGGACAAAGTTAAACCAGGAGGTGGGTGTATAAATTGTCATGATATTTGTAACATTTTACTATTTTACTATCACTAGGAATAATGGCCCAGACAAAATCATGAAAAGACCAAAAGCAACAATGTGTTGGTCCATCTGTTTATACTTTCTAACAACTCTGTCTGTTGCATTCAGCCCCAAGCTCATTGGTTCCTACTGGAGATTTAAATTTTCAAAACTGATCACACATTTCATAAAACAGCTAGGGACTGTGGTATTAGCAAACCTTATTCAAGCATGAGTAAATACTGTATTTGTTGGGGACTATTTTCAGCTGTGACTGCAAGCTGTGAAATGACCACAACCTCTTAGCAGCTGGGTTCACATAATGTGCTAAATTACGTGGTGGTGGCACAGTTAGCAATTTGTTTTTCCTAGAATGGCAAAGGCGTGACCCGCGTAATCTTCTAACACACCAAGCTGACGGTTGGCCGTCAGTCAGTGTTGGCCGTTGGTGAGCATCTGTCGCCCTAGTCAGTACAAAATTCCCCACACCGTTGCCCTGCGTCGGCCCCCGTTGGCTTTTTTGGCTGATTCAGCATGTTGAGTTGAGCCCATATGTGAATGAACTCACTTTCACTGGCAGCTCAGCTCAGCACATGAGAAGAGAAACAGAAGTGAGGAAACTAAACAAACAACTAAAGTCAAGAGGGAGTGGCACCAAAAAAAGATGTTTCATAAGGTAAAATTATTTTTTTCCAGTCATTGAGCTCTTTAGCAGAAACGTTTAATGATGGTCTGTCATATTGTTCACAGGTGCATGGTAAATATATTTTATTTATTTGCTTGTGTTATTAATGTGCTAACTAGCGTCAAGACAATCTTCACTTTTTGAATGACGCATATAGACTAACGCCATCCTCTGGTATGGAGAGTTATTTCCTCTCATGCAGATGCAGAACGTAGGGATGCGTACGTGGAAGAAAGCGACATAAGTCATATCATGTAACTTTGTTAAGTACCTAAACTTAAAACAAAACATGTCCATCCACCACCTCAGCCCTTTTTGGTACACTGACTTTCTTGCTCTTTATACTACTGTGGGGTTGGAACATTAACCAGCTCCCATAGTGTAATGTTTTTGAATCAGGGAATCTGTGTGTTCACCACCACAAAGGATCTTAATTGACTTTCCATTGGCGCTGTTTCCTTGGTACCAGCATGTTATATTAACACATTACCTGCCAACACCATATAATGCAGTGAAGTTGTGGTATAAGCTACAGTACCCATGTTCACTGAAATGGAGGAAAGTATAACTCATGAAACAGTGTGGCTCATTCTTGCAGTTTCAATAGTTTTTGGACAATGGAGCTCTATGACAAAGAAGAATAAACTGTATCAGGTTTTAGAAACAGACAATACTTGTTAATTAGATCAATTCATCGCTTCATTTTTTTTTTACTTTTAATGGTAGTTATTGACAATAAGAAAAACGTAGAACATCACCAGACTTTTCCTTTTATAACAGTCAGATGCTATTCAGCTGTTTTGCGATGATGACTTGTATACAGCCTGTAGAATATTACTGTAATAGCTCACATTATGTTACTTTACATAAAAAAGGCCCGTGATGGCCTATTTGTGTCTATAGAATGTGTTTCTGTCTCTCCAAATTAGGCTTAATTATTTTAATGGAGGATATCAGGGGAGTATAGTTTTCCTTTGTTAGACTCATTTAAAGCTGAGCAAAGGACTATTAGCATTACTGCCGAGGGAAATACAAAAAGTCTTGAGACCCATGGACAAGAGGACTTGATATAATTCAAGCTCTGTGGCCATGGGGGAGTCAGTATATTGAAGAGCTTTTATCAGAACCGAGGCTGGGAGAATAAAGAGTAAAAGCATATAATGTAGAACAGTTTTGACAATCCTATGTGGTTCAGGTAATAGGATCCCACACACCTGTGTCTGTTGTGCAAGTGGAAAATGAGTTTTGGGGGAGTTACAATAACAAGAACTACTGTTTTTTTTTTTTTAACCTTCATACATGACAGAAATGACATACGAAAAAAGGGAGCGGTAATTGCATTTTCTCTCGGCCAGTTTATATTACAGGAGAAATATGAGAGGGCTGCTTGTGTGAAGGGTTGTCTGTGGTAGCTTTGACAGCCAATTTAGTCCCGCAGAAACAGAGCTGCCCCTGCAGCACTGGGGGGTTAGAGCTGTCACACATGCTCTCGCATAGAAAAGACCTCTTTCTTCTTTTTTAACCCCATCACCCATCCTTTTCCATTTGCTGTAGTCTTGTCTTGATTAGAACCAATTCAGATTTGTCACTAGAAACCTGCTTTATACTAAAATGCGGGCTGTTATTCGAGGCCTTTTTCTTCTGTCTTGACTGCAGCTATATAGAAACTGCTCTTCGACAGAGTGTTTTATTGCTTGAAAAAAAGGGTTCCTATTATGGATTTATGAAGATAAAAAAAAAAATTGAACCGATCAATGTGGACAGAGACGAATGGTTTCATATTTTGGAATTTACTGTTTTTCAGGGGGACCTCTGCTTTTTTCACACTGCTGAAGGGTAGCACAATATGGGAAAGGTCTTAAACTTATCCCATTTAAAGTACGGTTTGGTTATCTGCCTTGTTTTGTTGACAAAGGACAATATGAAACTTATATTCTGCCTGTTTGATGATTTAAATTGTATTCCTGACACAGTAATACTCTCTCTTTGTGCTATTTGTGCATAGATTTTCAATAAGCGCTGAATGAATACTAATAATAATGCTACATTCTGGAAAATATGCATATTACGTTTTTTTGTCTGAGAGTTAGATGAGAAGATTGATGCCCCTATCATGTCTGTGCATTAACTATGAATGTTAGAGCTAAGAGTTTACCAGCTTAACTTAGCATTAAGCCTGAATCGGGAAAACAGCTAGTCCGGCTCACTGCAATGTCAGAACTATGACCACAGTACTAGCACCTCTAAATCTAAGCAGTTATTATGTTATATTGTGTTTGGGTAAAGGGACAGGCCACCTCAAAATTAAAAATACATATTTGTCCTCCTACCTGTAGGTGTATTAATCAATCCACATTGTTTTGGCATGACTTGCAGGATGTTGGAGATATCAGCCATAGAGATGTCTACCTTCTCTCCAGTACAATGGAACTAGATGGCACTCTGCTTGTGGGGCTCAAAGCACCAAAAAATACATTTGAAGAACTCAACAGCAATGTCTCTTTCCAGGAATCATAACCCGGATACTCAAGATAATCTACAGACCTTGTTGTGAGCAGTTTCATGTAGGAACTATTTTCTTTTTACCAAATTTACACCTGCCAACTGTATCATTGCACAGAGGGGAAGCGTGCATCTACTCATGGATGAGAGGCTTATGGTTGTGACAGTGCCAGATGTACACAGATTGGCTGAGATCTAATGTCAGCTACCTCAGTGGTGCTAGGTGACCTTGCAATTGGCGCATGCCTCCTTCTGGGCAGTGATATGGTTGGTGGGTGTACTTCGGTAGAAAGAAAATAGTTCTCACAACAAGGGTAACCAGTTCATGACTTCTGGAAAGAGACATTGCTGTTGAGTTTTTTGGATATATTTTTTTGGTGCTTTGAGCAGCACAAGCCGAGTGCCATCTGGTTCCATCATGTTGGAGAGAAGGCAGACATCTCTAAGACTGATATCTCCAACACTCTGCAACTTACACCAAAACAATCCTGATGGATAATTAGGAATACAGGTAAGAAGAAAAATATGCCGTTTTGATTTTTGGGCGAACTCACCCTTTAAATAAGGTTCTGTACATATCAAACAATACAGTATATTTATTAGTGAGCTTTATAGGTGATGGTAGGCATATTTTTTATTTTTAGCTTTGTAGTGAGCCAGGCTAGCTGTTTGCTTCCAGTCTCTATACTGAGCTGAATAACTCCAGCTTTGTTGCGCTGAGAAGAGAGTGGCATCAATTTTATTAAACTAAGAGAGCCAACAAAGGCATTGCTCCAAAATGTCGAACTCTTCCGTTTAAAAGTTGAAACTAAAGAGACAAATCTTGTTGTTATCCTGTGTAACTTTTCTCTCACAGCATTGCCCTTCTGGAGAGGTTGCATAAATGTATGAGGGATGGGATGGGTGATACTTTGCCTGAGCTGGATACAATGATGCATTAGAAGTATAAGTCACTGATTAAGAGATAAATCCATTTCATTTGCTGAGCCCTGGCAACGCAGTGAGATATGGTCATAAGTTTATCGGGCTGCTCCGTGGCGGAGTGTTTGTGCCCACTTCAGCCTGCTGTAAATCAACAAGGAGGTTAGAAAAATCACAGCACAGCATCAGATAACTACCAGTCCTTGGCTAACCTTCACTCTTGAGTGCATGTGTGTGTGTTTGTGTGTGCTCTGCGGAGAGGGTGTTCCATACATTAATGTACACTATGTAGAATTAATATGGAGCTTTGTTGTTTTCAAGATATTTCACTGTCGTGTTTCTTCTAACCCCAAACAAGTGAGGCATCATCACTGATAGTCTCGTCTCCAGGTGTGTACACTATGTGAAACATCAATTAACGGCGCTGCACACTCACTGCTACAGGTCAAAGGTCAATAAAACTGCATGCGGCCTTGCTCTCACAAGTACCACTTGCTCATTTAACCATTTTTAAAGCTGGTACATGTGACTGTAGCTGCATACTTATGTGCAAATCAGCACACATTGCTGACACACATACACTGACATCGATACTGGCACAGACACACACACACACACACACACACAAACTCATACAGTAAATCTGGGTTAGGCTTGTCTTTTAAAGGACACCTTTGTTTTTCGTTGAAATGAAACACAAATCCACACTGCACATGAACAATAGTGGCATCAAAACCATCTATAACAAACACTTGTACAATACATAGGCTGCATTTAAATCCACACTAGTACAAGTCTGAGGTCAGGAGTCAATACACAGGAAGCCAGATTTGGTCTGTGTAACACAATTGCACTAAGCTCACCGGAGCTCTGCTGATCTGCAACTGATCATCTAAACCCTGTGCTTGAGAAAAGAGCAGGAATGTTAGGCCTTTACTCTATATCATAGCACAACAGCTCTCAGTGATTTACAGTAATTCTCTTTTTTCTCTTCTTTAAGTTTGCAACAATACACCTGACTATTGAATAAAACATGAAAGGCTTTCTTATTAAGCCTGCAGGTGGATGACTCTCAGGAGAAGTTGCACAAGAAACTGGACTGTGTGCTGTGCTGTGCTTTCCATGTCAGGAAAGGCTGAACGCAAAGTCAAACCTGTTGGGCTGACACAGAAATGGTAGCTGCAGCCTAGGGCTCTCTGCCCCAAGCAGGAATGTACCTGAACTCTGACTGAATAGCTCGAACATAATGGCTTGCTGCTGATATCTATCAATGTCAAACAGACGTGCCAACCGAAGTATCTTTGGTCATATTTCAGGAAACTTTTTCTTACTTGCTCTTTTCATGTTTGCTTATTGTGTTTAGATGTTGTCAAGTCGGAGATACAGGTGATTCATTCTAGTAGTGGCTAATGTAGCCTTAAGCTACTAGCCTCAAGCAGACAGAGCAGGCTAGCTAACCCTCTTTCTAACGCTACACCCCCAAACTCTTTTCTTTTCAAACTTTTTTTTTTCTTTCAAAGTTTTCAGCCCCAACCAACGCTGACTAAAGTGAGATCACTTGAGGCAATTTATCAGACTTTGCAGAGCTCCCTCACCACAAAAGAGTTTTACAACTTTTTCACACATGCACTCCCCAGGGTTGGAAATGTACTAGCCACTCAGTAAATTACCATTGGTCTTTGGCTGCTGGTGAAGCAAATCTAGCAGCCACTTGCATATTTTGCCAGCATTTGGCCAGTGGCTGGTGCTAATTTCCGACCCCAATACTCCCCAAAACCTTTGAACAGACATTTTTGCATAGATGTGTTCATTGGGAATTTGCAAGGTATAAAATATGCAAGTGCACTAGAAGTATTGGAACATTCCATTTTTGCCATAATAGTTAACACAAATAAGAAACAGTTTATTAAAATATTATTATCCCCTGTATGGTACATTTGTTACATCATTCAGTGTGTTCACATAAATGTGGTATTAAAAAAGGTAAAATATACCATTACATGGTATAAAAGTTCAAAGGCCAGAAATAATATATGTAAGTACATGGACATCTCAATAAATAGGGTCTAACAGGTCATACAGGTGAAGTTTTTGGCTTTTTTCTTGACAGGATCGTTGATTCAGTGTTTGTGTGCTGGGGAATTTTCAGATATTCAGTTTTAATTGAACATTTTTCAGCTGCAGTGGTTGAAAGCAGAATAAAATACCTCTCATGATGAGTCATGTTAAGTGAACTGACATCACCCAGTATCCAAACTTCAGGATCAAAGTCAGTATGAGATTTTAAGATTTCAGAAGTTGTTGTGATGATGCATTTCCAGAAACCCTGCAGGACTGCACAGCTCTTGAGTCCTGTTAGACATTCATAATCTCTGACTCATTGCAGAGTTACCACCATTAAACTTTTTTTGTCAATAATGAGTATAATACTGTATGTTCTGAGTAAAATGTCTGTGTTATGTAGAGTACACTTGTCACCATCATCGTAAGAACACCCTATGTCAGATTCCAATTTTTCTTAACTGAAGATCTGTGCTAATCTGGGATGTACTAATAAGGATTTTGTATATAAAAGAAATTAGGCCCTTTGTAGAAATATGAAGCAACTGAATTTCCAATGGGGATTTTTCAGGTATATGAGGGAATGAATCTTACCACTAACTTCTAATTCAGTGTCTTAATAGGAAGTACTTAAATAGATTATTCCTTGGTAAATCAAATCCGTAAACAGACTCCTTTAAAAAGGAGCATCTCATGTTTGCTTCAACATGTGAACTAGCTAACATGTTATACAATGTCAATCATCTGTTACCTCGTTAATAATTCAAAATCTGTTTATTAGCTGTTTCTGTTCTACTTTGATATTTTTTTTACTTAAGTGAGGATAGCAGTAGCTGTGTCACTCATAATTATGGACATAAATTATGATAAAATCCTAGGAAGACAAAAGTTTCTGGAAAAGCTACTTCTTGGCAAGAAAAATTCTGCAAAAGTCAACATCTAAAAGTTTCTGTTACAAGCAGCCATGTAGTGCCAGCGGCAGAGATCCCATCTCAGGTGAAGGCAACATTAAATCACACTCATGCTCGTCAGTTCCAAATAACGATAACTGTACAGCACAATAAGGAGTGTTCATGCCAGTGCATGCAATAGCTGTTTCTGAAATCACTCCCTGTTTACCATATAGTGCACTACCTTCTGCTAACAATCCCACAATGCAACGTGATGCATTTTATAGATGCGAAAATTATGGTTGATCGACTTCACAGCTGTCAGTGATGACACAAAATGATGATGACGATAAGTACGTGTTAAAAATTTCAATGCACTGCTCACTGTAGAGGAAACTATAGTGTCTGTTGTAGAGGGAGAAGATGATATACAGAACAAACAGTATATTCAGTATATTGGAGTAGTGTTACGATTATAGAATTAATTTCTACCTTTCATTTATTGTAACTTTTCACTTCATAAAAGAATAATACTGCATATGTGACATGTATATGTGTGTGAGTGATGAAACAAGCTCTGCCTTAGCTATTTAGAGTCGTTTCTCAGCAGGATCTATACTACAAAACAAAAGCAGTACTTCACAGTGTAACAATCTGAGCTACTAGGTCATCACATTGTTCAACAGAGTTTGAATAAACATGCAGTGAGTTGTTGAATTCCCCACATGTACTAAGTCAGGATTGAACAAAACAACATACCGTCACACCCTACAATATACAATAGTTGTGCAACCTTTCAAATGCCACACAAAAGAAAGATGTGAATTACAAAAGGGAAGGTAGAGCAGATAATTAGTAAGCATTCAGCAGGAACAGGTTTTGTTATTGTCAGCGCTTGAATGTGCATTATCTGCTGTGAAATAAAATGAAAACAGTTGCCTGTCAGTATGATTGCTCAAAGACATTCTGGCTCAGATGCAAACAAATACCCCTGTTGTTGTTTGGAGAATAAATCCAAAGGCACAGACAGCAGCCGCATATTCAAATGAGCTCCATCAAACAACAATAACCACCCACACATGTCTGCACTGTGCTACAAGGACGGACAGAGCGGGAGAGAGAGAATATGTATATGTGTTTTCTTATTATTGTTTTTAATTGCTTCTTCTGAGAAAGAAAGAAAGCAGACAACTGTACATTGTGCTGCATATGTGGGGCTTTGTTGACCAGAGGAAGGTTAAATGGACAAAATAATGCTTTCAGAAACATCACAGGAGTTCTGAGAAAACCTGCTGTCTCTGAGAGACAACACTCACCATGGAGCAGAGGTATCATGGCTGTAGTTCAAGCTATTATCGACCTCAATGGCACAGCTCGGAGCATCTTAGACGATCAGTAATGGCAGAGACGAGAGATTTATCTGTTTAATTCTACTTTTGTATTAGCTCCTGACAACTCCATTCTGCCATCTGGCCAGAGGTCTCAGAAAGCACAAGAAATTATCCTCTCATTCTCCTCTAAAGGTTATTCCACATGCAACGAGCTGCAGTGGGGTTTCTTTTATTTATCATGGTTGTCACTGTGGTTTGCTAGTAAAACAGCTCGTGTGCAGTTCACACAAGGAGTGGGTTTTAAAATGACAGCTGTGAAACTGTCTGAATTAAGCTCTGCTGGAATCACATATATAAATCCTCCCAACCGCTGCATTTACAGCTTTAAGAATAGTTTTAAAGAATCCACTTTGCATGCTCCTAAGTCTTAATTAGAAATTCAGTTTGCAATTACATAAAACAAGTCAACTTTGGTGTCATGGCTGTCGTGCTTACTGTATATGCCAGAGGCTAGTCAAACAAATTTATATGGAAAATGTGTATAATACGAACCACAAGCCCTTTAATTGATGATGTAATGTTTTCTCTTTACAGTCACGCTCTGTAATACTGATCTAACCCATGACTTTATTATCAAGATTCCCAGCAATGAGGGTGGATGGCGCAGTGAGGCAATTTGCTGCAATATGGCTTTTATTTGCCGCTGAATTATTAACAGTTCACTGTCAGCCGTTCCCAATGAGACTGTCACACTTGTACAAGAGAGCGAGGCAAAAAGAGTTCGAAACAACAGGTCAGCGCATGATGTCACCAGAGCTGTCAGCTCTCACTGGGTGACTCACTCAAGTCTGCCCGTAGTCGAGGCTGCATCAGTAAATGAATCATCCGCTGAGCTTATTTCACGCTTTCATTTCTCAGAAACTCTCCTGAAATATGGATGGATGACAGTATTTTCCACATCAGTGGTCAGTGGCTTTGGTATCAGGGGAATTTGTAAAATCCAGGGTCAGAGGTTGAGCTGGTTATGATAAAACCGTAGAGAGGAGAGTGGAATGGATTGTCATGCAGAAGGAAAGAAGAGGGAGAGAAGTGAGACCCCCAGATAGGGAAGCTCAGACAGTGTGACACAGAGTAAGAGGATGACCTTTCTCAGAGCAGACCAGGGGAGCGAAGGAGTCACCTGGTACTGAGTGACCTTCAAGCTGTGCTGTGTTGTATTCATCTGTCTTTACATCCCTCTTTGTCTGTGGTTTCATTGTTGAGGTTGGTTCAGTCAGACGAGGAGCAGGTCTGTTCACCTTCTTTGTTTGACAGGCATGATGAATAAATACATGTGCTGGAGAAACCTTTCCGCTCAAACTCTGAAGGTTTGTGGAGGGAAGGCTTCAGGGACCTGGAGCTATTTCTATTCTGAAATGAAAACATCTCACCGCACAAAGGAGCACTGCACAAGGAGGCAATTTTCCAACAGTCCAAAATTAATAAAGCTTTTCCGATTGATGTTTTTAACTGTCGGAGTGTCTCTAATTTCGTTGATTGATACCATTCTTCTGCACCGATTACATTGTGGAACACAGGGAGGTAAAGGGAATAGATTTCCATTTTTATGTCTTGCGTTCATGTCACCAAAGTCATGATAGCAGCTGCTTATTGTGCTTCTGCTTTTAATCCATTAAAATTAAACAACAACACACATTGTTTGTCATTGCTCTCCAGAATGACGCATATGAGTATTTTCTGATCTGATGGCACAATAGGCAGGACAACATAATTTGTAAGGATTAAAATTATTGTTGTGAAAACAATAAGAAGGTTTAAACCCCAAACTATTTTTTATGGTTGCATTGTGGTTGCGGTTTAAAATATGGATGCGTGATAATATCGGCATGTCATCGAAATTGGCCAATATGGGCTTCAAGATGAAATATCGGAATTGGCCAACATGCTGATAATATTGGTACATTATCAGTATTGGCCAATATTGGCTTTAAATGAACTATCAGAATCGACCAACATGCTTTTTCTTATTTTGCACAATGAATGAATATTACATTCATTGAAAAGCATTCTGTTTCATGTCTCCATCTGCTGGTGGGCCATCAGGATAAGAGTATGCACGCATAATATGATGTAAATTCCACTACAAAAGAGACTTGATGATCACTAAAATTAGGTAGGGAAAAAAGTGGATGCATCAATATTGGTATTGGTTATCAGTCAGATGAGTTGTTATATATCAGCTTGTCGGATATTGGCAAAAAAAAAAAAATCCATATTGTGCATCCCTAGTTTAAAATAATTCTGTATCACTTTATAAAAGGTTTCTGAACACTGATGAGTGGCTTTATAATTGGTTAATAAATACTTCAGTAATCCATTATAAACCATTTATAGGCATTAATGAGAATAATGTTTGGGTTGCCAGGTTTTGGAAAATCCATCAAACATAAACACAGCATTATTGCAATGTACTGTTCCAACAAGTCCTCCAAAACTTTTAACCACATAGACTCTAAATTAGCACCCATACTGCTTGACGACAGATTACATTATTGTTAATGGGTGCAGTTTCAAACAAATGGTTAATACTGTGAAATGAAAAAGATTATGGTTTGGTTTAAAATATAGTACCTTTATATCTCACGTGATGTATCCCACATGACATACATCATGTAAAATGGTTCTACATCCATTACGTTGTTAAAATAACTCAACGTTAACTTTTAGTTTCAATTGAGACACAAAAACTGGTCTCTGGATGAGAGTCCTGTGCTTGACCCATCCACCTCCCTTCAACCCTAAGTGGACTTTGTTGCTCTTTATACTATGTCGCCTGATTTCCTCTTTTGCTCTAGTAATAAACAATACTCCCACTAAAGGTTGCTGCATAACAAATATACACTAATATGGGTAGTAATTTCTGCATGTAAAAATGACCTACGTGGTCAAATTTGGGAGACTGAGAGCCTCTTAACGTTGCGATTTTCAGTTTCCTGGGGTTGCTATGTAAGTCCTGACATGCAAGGTTAAATTTTTTTTTTTACGGGCAATGTTGGCCAAAACCTTATCTCTGTTAGAAGGAGATACTGTCTGTATGTAGGAGATAAACTTTTAAGCTTAATTAGGCTTTTTTGAGGGTGAGAAAGGGCATTGAAAGTTTAGCATACAGGATAAACAAAAGGTTTTGCCTTTTCAGTAAACTAACTACTAATGTCTAATGTAAAACATAATGGAACTGTGCAGTAGCACCAGCAGGATTCTATTTCATATGCACAAGAACTGCCCGCCTGCAACATCAACATTGCCTGCAAAAACAGAAATTTTCACCTTCCCTCTCAAGGCTTCCGTGGGTTTCTGTTTTAAGTATCTAATCTATATTCCCATTTCAATCAGCCCTCAGTATCCATTTCCTTCCATCTAAAAAGAGGAAGGTGCACCACAATGTTACAGTTTCCGAATGCAGTCAGTGTTAACTAGGGTGTCACCCCACTGACCTTCGGGGTCACCCAGAAGTGGTTGTGCGTGCAACAGCTATTTATCAGTCTCCTTTCTCACCCCTGTTGCCATGCACTCACAGGCTGTTTCCATCCTCCACGCTCGGACTCTTTGTTTATCAGGAAATGTAATTCATTTCAGGAGGCAGACAGTGTGGGGGAGAGAAAAGCTTACTGAACCTGATAGATGGAGGGCCACAGGGACGCTGGCAGGGCGGCAGACTTGGTATATACATGAAAAAACAGATGAACCTCTTACATTGACATACTATTAACAATTATTTGATTATTATCTGTTGTTACAATTTTGAAGTTTAGGTGTGTGAGATTTTGGTGACGTCATTTTACCCTTTCTAAAAAGTTTTAATAAGGTTCATACTGAATTTATGAAACTGCCCAAGAGGAACGTCAAATCAATACGAGCCTACAAAAATACATATTACAGTATTGTAGCTGTTCAGCACTGTTGCTCAACCCTCACACCATGTTTCCAAGAGAACATCCACTTAAGTCTCCTTTTGTTCACTTTGGGAGTGATGTTTTTGTGTGATGAATGAGCTCAGTGCACAAAAACTGAAATAATAGGATTCCATGAAAGAGGCACATTGAACACACAGTACACTTGGTAGCGCTATTCTCTATGATGCTACTGTAGTTAGGGATAAATGCTCAGTGGATCACTGATTGTTAATAACCACTAATACTGAATTATCTGTAATGAAGTTTTTAGTGTTAAGCTCTTAATAAATAATGTTTAAGGATGTTTTAAAAATGTATTGCTCATTTATCCATGAATATTTAATGTCACAGAGAAATATTTAAAGGGACAGTTTCTTCCAAAACTCAATAACACATATTTTTCGTTTTACCTGTAGTGCTATGTATATCAGCCGTAGAGATGTCTGCCTTCTCTTCAATATAATGGAACTAGATGGCACACATCCTTATATAGGAGCTATTTGCTTTCTACTGAGCTACACCCACTTTCCGTATCATTGCACAGAAGGAAGCGTGCATCTACTTATGGACGAGAGGCTTGTGCTCATTACAGCTTGAAATGTCAACATTAATCTGTCCTTCTTGATTGAGCTGTAGCATTAGCTGTATTGCTAGGTAAACTAGCAGCAGAGGCATGCTTCCTTCTCCATGGCGATAGGGTTAGCAATTTAGTAGAGAGGAAAATAGTTTCTACATGAAGCTGCTTACAGCAAGGTCTGTGGATTCTCTTGAGTAACCAGGTCATGGCTTCTGGAAAGACATTGCTGTTGAGTATTTCAAATGTATTTTTCGGGCTTTGAGCACCACAAGCTGAATGCCATCTAGTTATATTCAAGAGAAGTATCATGTCTCTATGTTCGATATCTCAAACACTCAGCTACTCTTACATAAACAATCTAGATTGATAAGTAGCACCACATGTAAGAGGAAAATTTTTATTTTTGATTTTGGAGTAAACTGTCCCTTTTTAAGATGTGTAACCAAGTTTTCAGGGACATGAAATGATGTTTGTGTGACCTGATGGCCCGCTGTTTCACTGTGAAAATTGTCTCCAATTTGTCCTCCATCTTTATAGCAGCGTGAAGCGGCCTGCACTTATATCCTGGTACTATGTTCAACCAAATCGTGTCAAATTACATGAGCTCTCTGAACCAAAATAAGGAACTAATAATTCCTTTTTCACTTTGCTATATTTCCGTGGGATCTTGGGAAAGTTCTTGCAGTGGAAAAGGGCAAATAGGATGTTGGCTATACTCTGAAAGGTCAGAACATGGAAGAACAACACTTTTATCACAATATGCTGAGCACTACACCAACATGAACACAACAGAGGCCGCTTCGTTCATACACATTAGAGTCTTCAGTGCTTTCACACCTATATATCTGTGTTATTGCCCGGACTTTAATGATGGAACAAACTGTTCCACAGCAGCTATAGTGGTTTGTCTGCTACAGATAATAATGATGTTCAGGCAGCCACGCTGTATGTAATGAACTTCATCGTAATTTCTGTAGCATTATCTTGCTTTTGATGTATTTTTTCAACCTCTCTAACACTTCATATTCTTCCACTCAGCAATTTTCAGCAATACACAGGTCACTTCAGTCTGCAGTGGTTGCCAGTACAGCATGACTAACTACAGTCATCATCGACAGTAACTCGAAGCCAAGTATGATTGTCCTGCTGTTGGTGGCTCTGTTCATTTGTGGTTCTACAGGTGGTTGTAGAGGCCGATCCTTGATTCTCAGGTTCTGTTGCAATGTGGACATTTTTGGGTGGTTGTCATGGTAGTGGTAGTTTGAGAAGCTGTTTTGATGGAGGATCTCTCCTGTTGCCTCTTTACATCTGCGGCATGGTGGAGGTCCTCTTCTTGCTCTGCTGTGCCTTCATAGACCATCCTACTCCATAGGTTTATTTGAGAGACACCTCCTAACAGTTGCTGAGGTTGAAGCAGCACTTTCTCAGTTGTTGATGTTGTCTTTGTACCGCTTTTTGCGTCCCCCTTGGGTGTGTTACTCTTCCTGCAGTTGGCTGTAAAGCGTTTGTTTCGAAAAGCGGGTATTTGGCATGTGCATGACATGGCCCGTCCATCGTAACTGGTGATAATGGAAATGCTATCTTACTCTAAGATGCTGACGATGGTGTGCCTGTCTTCCCAGCTGCTCCTAAGGATCTTACATAGGCATTAGGGCTGCACGATATTGGGAAAAATTGACATTGCAATTTTTTTTGCCACCAGCGATATATATTGCGATTTATATATTTTTTTAAGGATGCATTATTTTCCACCAGATGACTTCAGTAGCTCTACTTGGTGAGAATCAATCATTGTGGAATTATTAGGCTGATATTTCTTTGAATGCAACGGCATAAATGAAAATGGGCATTTCTTCATTGAAACCACCATCTCTTTCAGTGTTTCCCCTATATGCAACTAGCACTGCCGCTTCTGATTTTTTTTCTTTTTTTTTTTCGCCTTAGCTCTTAAGAAACTACCGTTATATAATTTGGTGCTGCGGACGCTTCATATCCAGGTCAATTCACACACTTGCGAGTAAAGCATGTAAGAGGAGAGAAGAGGGCTCTGTCTTATCTCTTCATAAACTAAAGTTATATTATTTTGCGCGACAGACGCTTCATATAATAACATAACAATATACTTTTTATAATGTTATACGGTGAAACGTTTCACCTTATAATGTGATGACTGCATGTCATTTCTGTCTCTACTGGTGGCGCTTTTACAATTTTCCTCTGCTCTCTGTATCGCGCAGGCAGAGTTAGGCCCCGATACACGCGCACACACACACAGACACAGGTGAGCACACTAGAGCGTGGCTCGGGCCGCATTTTCCAGAATCCGAGACATTTATAACCGAGCCAGGCCCGAACCCGCAGCACGGCACTGTGCACACAGTCAATGGAGCGGAGCCTATGTTGCGTTCAGGCGTTGTCAGGTAAATAACAAATTACAGCACTTGAATAGGCCATTTATTCTTTATTCCACTAAATTAGACACATTTTGTTGGTCAGTCATTAAAACGGAAGCGAGTTTTACGCGCATTACTCGGCAATTTAAACGTACATGCTTAATTTAATTAGGGCAAGCCACATCGCAAGCCCTGCGGTGTAAATATTGCACATGTGAGCATCGCAATGGCAATGCTTAAAAGATATATCGTTGAGGCCTATTAGGCGTTGCTGGTGGTACCGCTCCAGGGCTTTCATATGTCTGCCATAGGTGGTCCAGCTTTCAGCCCCATGAACTAGGGAAGGCAGAGCTACTGCTTAAGTTTGGTCTTTGTCTGGATGTCCTGATCCTCAAACACACTCCTCCTCAGCCTAGCAAAAAGCCCCAGAATACAGTGGTGAATCTCGTCATCAGTGGCAGCTCTTGTGAAAACAGACTGCTAAAGTAGGTGAGGTGATCCACATTCTCAAGATGTTGTCAGCACAAATTATGGGGGCCTGAGGGTTCACCAGGTGGAAGTTGGTGTAAAATTGATGTGTAGGTCAAGTCCGAGGAGCCCAGACTTCATAACTACAGTATGAAGTCTGTGGCTCAACCTTGATAATAACCAACTACTTCTTTGGTCTCCTAACCTTCACCAACCTTTAATCTAATCATCAGACCTGAGAAAAGTTGTTTTCATTGCCTTTATTTAAATGCCAAACTATAAATCTGTCCTTTCCCTTTTCTTTCTTTTGTGTTATTTATTTGTGTGAAATAAGAAATTAAAGATATTTTGGATTAGGTGCTGCAGTGTTTTGTGGCATTTTAAACCAAACCCATACTTCTCCTTGTAAAGAGGCCAGATTGATGTTGCCTTTCAAGTCGAGGTAATTACATTTTTCCACAAACACACCATCTTCTCACTAAGCATAAGCAATAGAGGAAGTCACTGATGTGTCTGTTGATTGGGTTCAAATCAAACACTCTTTCATGATGCTTCTAGCTGTGTTTGGGTTCGCTGCTTGTGTCTGTGAGCATTAAATCATGTGCCTTATTGACTTGAGCGGAGCTAATAAAGTGACATTCTGTATGAAAGCTTACTTTGAAGACTCCACTATCTTCTTATTATGAGAACTGCTTCTCTCTGGCTCTGTCACACTCTGTTTGTATATGTGTATATGGAAGTGTTTGACTATATGTGCAGAACGTTGTTAAGAATATGAAGGCTTTGTGCATGCTTCGTTGTAATCCTGATATCAAAAATAACTACAATACATGAAAACCACAGCAATCTGTGCGTCTTGTCAGTGATGCACATTTTTAAATGTCTAGAACAAAAAATACTTAATTCAAGCCCAGTTGTCAGGCATTAGGCTCTTATAAACATTTGGTGCCACTGCAGGAAGTAGTGTGCCCCATACAGTACATAGTCAGGTGGAAAATAAGGATAAGGATGTTGGCTGCAATTAGTATTTGCCCTTTTTTAACCCATAACCACAATCATTCCTTAACCTTAACCAAGTGTTTTGTTGCTAACCATACCTTAACTATAGTTAATTTGCCATAACCATGATCTTTTCCTAACTTTAAAAGAATTGTTCGACATTTTGAGAAATGTACTTATTTTATTTCTGGCCCAAGGCGGATTTATAGTTGTTTATTGGCTCTATGCTAATGCCTACGCAAGTGGCCTATGGCCTTGTGAGTATTTATACTAGGGTTGGGAACGATTAACCGATACGACCGGATATCCGGTTTGACAAGCGAGACATACGGCTACGTCGGTAGCAGCCTCCTCAATCGATACGAATTAGCCATGAATCCTTAGATGAATCGATCGTAGAGTCATGGATTCGGGTATCATGAGACTAGCAATCGGTTGACTGACTTTAACAGATTGCATCTCGAAAACAACGCGAGACCCGGCAGCATGCTCCGGACCGTAGCAGGCATTACTGACAACGATAATGGATGTAAACATCAGCGCCTGCTTGACCGGTGGAGATGAGGAACAGAAGCTAATGCTGGTTGGATAAACCAGGGAGCAGCCAAGCTGCAGCAGAAACTAAAGGCGAATCCTGCCGGTTGTGGGTTGAACACGGGGTCACAGACACAGACAGAAATACGTATTCCTGTCAAATACGGCGGCACATGATAACGGCTTACCGGCGACCGACAAGCCCGGCTCCAGGTCCAAGAAGTCTTCGTCGGTGTCATGACTGCCTAGAAATACCAGGCGAGCCCTGGCAGCACACAGGTATGTGGCGTGTCAGAGGAGAAATGAGCAGTTCACATTTCCACAAACCTCAGCGCACTTTAGGGACTGTTCTTTACTTGTCAGGGGAGGAGGGTGGCTGGTTGATTTTTATTTTATTTATTTATTTTATTTTGATCCCCCCTTATGTTAATCACTTATTCATGCTGTTTTTGAAGTATGAATAAGTCAATAAGTAATTTATTCCATTGAAATATCATTGATGTATTATAGAAAAGTGATATTTATCTTTTTATAAATGACAAACAGAGTGTAGCAAACACAGAGAAATAGTCTGACATGCTGTCAGTGATAAGCTGCTAGTCATCACAGTCCATGATATCAACTAATAACAGGAGATGTCAGATTCTGCCCCTATATTGCATATTATTATTTTATTCTGCTTTATGTTTATATTGTACAGCGTTATAATAAACTTTATTCCAGACTCAAGTCCATATAAGATACATACAAAAACACAGACGATACCATAAAAACAACACAACAAGTAGGTTTAAAACACTTAAATTTTACTTAAAGTTCACTTCACTTAAAGTTTAAAACTTCTTCTCATTTTTATATTGATCCCATCCAACAAAATGATGTTCATTCAGCAAGTCTTTTTTTGGTCCATGTCTAAAAATACATATATTTGACATGTGATTTTGTTGTTGTTTGACTTTTTATTTTATTTTTGCCAGTGCCATACAGCAACAATGCTTGAGGGATGTGGTCTTTTACAAATTTGAAAATACTGTAAGAATGTCACTTTTATAGAATTGGCTTCTTTATTTTATAATGTATGATTAATGTCTACATCAACAAATGTTAACCATAGAATCGTATTGAATCAAATCGTTCTGTATTAAAAATATATCGTTTTTGAATCGTATCGTAACCCGTGTATCTAGATGCGTATCGAATCGTCTATCACAGAGAGATTCCCAGCCCTAATTTATACATGTGCGCTTTTGTGTCTGCATCACTCTACGATGACACCACCAAAAGGCTAGATGGCGATGATGCTATTCCAGTATTGTGTTGAGTTTCTGTGTATACCTCAAACAACAGCAACTGAAACTGAGGGGATCATGTTGGAGCTGAACCTAATATATGTTGAACAACAGTTACTTTTACTGAAATAGTTTTACCGGGGTACTTTTTTCCACCTGTTCCCTGCTCCTTGTCCCAAACCTCTTTTTCAGAGGCTAACTGGGCAAAAAGAAATTAAGGAAATGCAATGCTACCAAGCGAACCATTCACAGTTGCTGTGGTCCCCATTTCTGGGGAGATGAACATCAGGCTACTGTGTAGGCAATAGCACAGGGTACACATCTACACCGTACCTACAGCATAGATTCAATGCAGAAGTCTAAACTGGCCTTACGATTGTTGTACAGATTAAACACAATAAATATAACATGTTAATTTTTACAGGCTTTATGGTATACTTAGAGGGTTCCCATCGTCATGGAAAACCTGGAGATGTCATGGGATTTCACAATCACATTTTCAAGGCCTGGAGAAGTCATGGAATCTTGTTGTGTGTAATAAAATTGTTACAGTAATCTTCTTATCTGTGGATAACTTTCCACATAATGTAACATGACAGCAAATGTATTTTTCTAAAGCTGTTGACATTATATGGCTCTAATATATGTCGATGTGTGACCTCTTTTTTTTTAACCATCACGTATGTTTCTTCATTTTCTCCTCGCATTCCATCTCCCCCTCCCTATGTGCCAGCTAACTGAAATTATGTTTGAATAGAGTTTGAATTTGATATATTTGAAAAATGCTGGGCAAGTAGGGCAAGAAAAAAATATTATTAGTACTGAAAGAGTAATGGAAAAGTTTTGAAATTTTGTCCATGAAAATCTGTGGGAACCCTGTACTAAGTTAAATGAACTGTCTCCTAGCTGTAGCCATTGCTGACAGTTTTCTCATCAAACCCTCCACCAGAAGAGGGTTTTTCAAAATATCAAAACTCTTCCTCCAACCAAACCATAGTTGCTATATGCAGATAATGTAGAAAGTGAGAATTTGAAAAATAGTAGTGTTGAAAATCATCATAGGTTTTGCAGAATTGTCCAATTTCAGTGTTCTCATCTGACGACTGTGTTGTTTAGTGGTATATGCAGTACATTGCCATGTCACAGTGTTGTTAGATGTATTTTTGCATGTGCATGTAGCCATACATATATATGTATATATATGTGTGTGTGTATATGTATATATATATATATATATATGTGTATATATATAAATGTATATATATTTGCCCTTGAGTGTGCGCGTAAACAGCTTCACCCTGACTACAACAGCTTACCGTGACCTTGCAGTCTCTCGGCAGCAGGTTGGGTAAGTGCTTCATTATGAATACCAGCATCAGCAGGTCCCTCAGTGGAACACACACTGTCCACCCAGGAGTCTAAATCACCTGGGCGTATAGGGAAAGCATTTAAGACGTCTTTAATAATGATTAATACACCTCCACCACAACACAAAATAGGCCTCCAAACACCATCATCCATCACCAATATGAAACCCTATCCTCTATAACACTTAAATTACATTCATTAGTGAAGCCCGCGGCACAGAGGCTGCTTGGGAGGTAGCCTGGGTTGTGGTAATTGTTCTTATATCAATCAGTTGTGAGGTTGGAAAATAAAACAAAATAAATTAGGAAAAATGAGAGAGGGAGTTGATTTCAGTACAAGTCCGGTAAGCAGACACTAATACCTGTTCTACAGTAAAGACCCACATTTCCCAACACAAAGCTGACTCATGAGGGAACCTTTTACACCATAACTGAAGACCTGTGATATTGCAAGCTGCTCCGCACGCAGCCACTTAATCTGTCATTGACCTTTTTTTTTTTAAAGAGAGAGCTGCATTACATTTTCATGTAAAAGTCTGACCTGAAGTTAATTCTCTATGCACTTAAATTATGCTCCAACCTGCTCACAGCTTGGTGTTAAAATCTTTCTTTTATTCACTTGCACAATTTCCTCGGGAAAGACTGACACTTGATTTCTTAACACACATGCACAAACATATATAGAAAGACACACACATGCACACTATCTTTCCTCCATCTATTCATATGTGTTTTATTCATGCGATGTACTGATTCAGTTTGAGTTGAGGACTTGTAACACCTGATGTGGGCTGTCGCTCTGGCCCTGTTTACACTGATATTAACATGCGTTGTGAGTGATCAGATCACAAGTAGGCAGCTCTAAGTAAAGGTGTAAATGCCCCCAATGCGTCTTAAATTCATCTTGAGATCTGATCGCCCAGACCCCCTTCATAAGTGGTTTGGAAGATTTAAATCAAGAAAGTATTAGTCAAAAACTGTTCGCTTGACATTTTAAAATCTTTGACAAGTCTATGATATTGTTTAAGGTTTAGACATTTTTTTTTATCTCAGTTTTGCACTAAACACATTTTTATATTCTTAAACATCCTGTTTTTAAGCATTTAATGAAATGTCCAGACATCCCACCAGCCCTGTTCAATCAAAGACATCCTCTCATAGCTGTTACGGGAATCACTTTGTGCTGGTTTAACGCAGCCAGGCTAAATATCACACCCTGGTTTCGAATTCCTTCACTTCATCCTGAAACGAGTGAGAGGCACATGATAATGATCCAGAGCGTTTCCACAGACAGAGGTACAAACACCCACAGACTCGCAGAGCGACTCAAAAGGAAGTGAACACAAAGCTAGCACTTTTTTTTTTATAGAAAAATGCTGAGGAGGCCAGGAACATCTCGCCAGCAGCTTTTTGATGGTGTTGTTCTCATTTTCCTTCATCCTTCCTTGTAAGCCACCCTGTGAATTCCTGAGAGGTGTTTGGGTAGATTGCCACAGCTGTGGGTCGCCATTAGCCATGGGTGGTTCGACACCTCTGTCAAATCCCGGCCAACCCACACAACATTCACTCTCTTCCTCTGTCTTTTCCCATGAGACACACAAACACAACCCGGGATGCCACAACTCAAAAAAAGAGATTCACTCACACAAAGACTCTTGTAAGAACATGTGTATAAACATGCCAACACACACAGACACACACTCTCACAGTTTGGTCCTCAGGAATGTCTCAGACATGTGGGGGTCTGTCCACCACATACGCACACAGTTAGTTGGTAATTTAGAAAGTCTTGTTTGTTAAATTAAAGCTTGAGTGGAAGTGTCTGTTTTGGCTTGGGTTTGCTATGCTGTCAGCTTAATTTTGAAATCACAGAAATGTGCACAAAATTGACTCTTAGAAATGCTCCCTTGTGTTTGTTCATTTTCTGTAACTCGTTCAAGCTGCGATGTGGTCAGCCCAACTAGTCAGGCATTTTCTGCTTTGTGCCAGGAGACCATAAAAAGTATTTTCATGTACCATTTAATGCAGCTGTCTGTAACGGGCCTGTTGCTGTGGCCCGTAAAGGGAGCAACCCGGCTTCCCTGTCATTACCTCAGACGTGTTACGTGACGTTTCCCTGATGTAAACATGGGAGAGTCTGTGTCGGAGTGATGAAAACTCTCATCATCTGACCACCAAGGAGGGCTGATGTTTAAGCTGCTGTTGCCATGGGAACAAACATTTGTTTCGGGGTAGCAGCATCACGCTTTTGTATCCTCCACTTACTGTGGAAAAAAAAAAAAAAGGTAAATGTTATTAGTCAAAGGAGACCAGACAAAACACGCTTATGCAAATCAGATACATGTGTCATGATATTTATCATCATTTGATGCTGTGGCACTGCATCGTATTCAGCTGATCAGCCCTCTGACTCGTCAGCAAAATGCTGCTGAAAGGAAATATTGATTTAGAAATAAAACAGGGGAAGCATCATTGTGTTTGAATTGCAAATGCCAGGCAATGTTTTACGACTCAATATGCAACATACGAATCAGAGTCTCAATCTGTCTGCTCTCAGCCGCTGTGCATCTTATACCCTTCTATTAGGTGGAAGGTGGACATGGTTTCTAATGAGAGAGTAAATTACAGGGTAAAAAGGAATCAGCTCAGTGCATCTTCTCAGTAAGATTGAGCACGTATTCAATTACTTCACCAATCGTGATTCATGTTGATCTAGGTGCTTCAACCACTCTGTTTTCAACTTTTTGGCTGGACTGCAGAATGTGAGGGCAGCTCTATAAATGCAAAAGTTTATTCATGAGTGAGTGATGAAGTTACACCATTGGTCAGAGTGATTGATGACATGTGTTTTGGTGTTTCCCCATTAGACCTTGCTTTTTTGAGATGAATAGGTGCTGACGAGTCATGGCGAAGCAGTCCTCCTGTTTATTTTTGTAAATTGAAAACCACTTCCCTCAGTTCAAACAAAGCTTTTATTTACTTGTATTCCACAGATAACAATGAACGAGGAAAAGAGTGCTGGAAAAGTCTGCTATAGCTGCTTATGCTTATTTTTGCAGTCGGAAATGCCATAGGCTTATGCTAATATTAGCATGTTGTATATGTGGGGAAAACATATCATCATAGGACAATTAGCTCCTCCTAAGTCCCACCCCTTTCAGCTCTTTGCTCCAGTAACAGTTGAGCAGGCTTTGAACATGGCAGACCCTCGGTCAGCTTTGTTGACCGATAGTCTCGTCATCCTTGATTTCTACTTCTCCCTTTTTCGTCGAGACCTGAAGCCTCAATTTGCATAGTTTTGCCTTGTTCATAACAGATACCATTGTGAATAAATCCATCCATAGCATACTGTAGTCCTTGCTGTTGGCTTCTTGAAGCTACATTGCCTGACTCCTGAAAACTCCCAGAAAGAAATTCAGTTAACACTACGGCACCCGTCGAAGTGAAACTGGCATCACTAGTTTATTTTTGTAAAGCTTGTCAGACAGCAACAGTAATGGATGGTAAATGGACTTGCACATGCCCTTCTGGTCTTTTGACCTCTTGCAAATGGTACAGAAATTTTCCCATTCATACACTGGTGGCTGAGGCTACAGTACAAGGCACCACCTGCTTTTAAAGGGAAATTTCGGTTTATTTCAACCCGTCTCCTATCGTCCTAAATTTGTTTCAAGTCACTAGTGACATAGAAATAATAGTTAGCATGTTAGCCGTTAGCCTAGATACAGCCGTAGCGTCAGACCTGTTAAAACTTAAGTGAACGGGCATCCTTTCAAGTGCAAAGTTAGTCCGCCTCATATCGTTAGGATAAATGTCAGAGAACATATAGAAAACGACATGTAAACGTGTTGTCTTACCTTACCGGTGTGGTGCCATGTTTGTTGTTTACCATTTAGCTAAGGCTGCAACCGGTCCCATTCCTTGCAACAGAGGCATTCCTCTTCTGTGGGCACTGGGGCACAGCATTCACAGGTAACGTTACACCACCAATCTCCAGAGCTAAAGCCTTGCAGCAGCCATTCCTCCTCTCTCATCCTCTACCTGTTGTGCCTCTCTCTCTCTCTCCTCCTCCATTCTTCAGTTTCATGAAGCTCTTCGTCAGTGTATTCTGGCTCACACTGCTAAGGTAAGACAACACGTTTACATGTCGTTTTCTATATGTTCTCTGACATTTATCCTAACGATATGAGGCGGTCTTTGTGGAGAAAAAGCTTGTTTAGTGGACTAACTTTGCACTTGAAAGGATGCCCGTTCACTTACGTTTTAACAGGTCTGACGCTACAGCTGTATCTAGGCTAACGGCTAACATGCTAACTATTATTTCTATGTCACTAGTGACTTGAAACAAATTTAGGACGATAGGAGACGGGTTGAAATAAACCGAAATTTCCCTTTAAGTTTAAACACACTCACACACCGTTGGCGATCACCACACATTGCATGCTGGTTAGTTTTGTGTCTGACTTCATCAGGACTTGCTCTGATAACATTTTTGATAAATTGACATCATATCGGACAGGATGTGAGTGTGTCTGTGACCTCCTGTAAGTTGAAGGTTTTGCCATGGCCCTCACAGTCCCTCAACCTAAACATCATTAAAATCTGTTGATAGACCTCAAAAGAGCAGTGCAAGACGGCCCAAGAATCTCATAGAGCTAGAAGCCTTTTGCAGGAAGAATGACTCTTAGCTGGAAACAAAAAGTGTTTAGAAGGCTTGAAACTTGCCAAAGGGAGCGCTACGAAGTACTAACCATGCAGGGTGCTGAAACTTTTGCTTCAGGCCATTTTCCTTTTTCTGTTATTTCAAAACGGTAAAAGATTTTTTTTTTTTTTAAAAAAGTAATCTTGCTTAAAATATTGCAGAAATGTGTCATCTTTAACTTATTGCCTTTGGGAAATCAGGTCGTCTTTTACTAGCTTAGTTATTCACAGAAGACAAGATTTTGACCAGGTGTGGCCAAACCTTTGATTGAAACTGTACACTAGCTTTTGACCTATTCTTGTTTGGATTACTAGAGATCCTAACCTCATCATGATTGATCATGATTTAAACCTTAATACCTGTGTTTTTATAAATGTGTACCAATGTTCTGTCGTCTCACTCATGCATATATATTTTAAAACATGTTCTTTCTTCCTATTTTGATCTTTCATGCCCACAAAGCCAACATTTTTCAGCCCTAAAAGGGGATCATTTTAAAAAACGCTTGTGTCACAGTGTCACATCTAGAAAACACTGACTTACGATTGCCAGTCTTCAAAGACACCGGCAAATACATCCCCATATACCAGCGACATTAAAAGGCCTCTTTCTATCATATCTTTATGTGCATGCTGTCAGACTGTAGCACGTTCATCGATTGAGGGGCTCGGCGTGGTTGCCCAGGAGTTACTGTTAGCCTCGGTTAGCAGGTAGCATTTACGACCCTCAATCAAATGATTATTTAATGCTTTTGGAGGCGTTTGAAAACATGAAAAGAAAGATGTGTCAGAGGCAACATCTATGTAATGTTTTCAGCTAAGTGATCACAGAGTCAGAGGCGGCAGGCTAGAGTTTTAACTTAGTATGAGGCTGTCAGAGCAGTTGGATTCAATCCCACCGTGTTGTTTGCAGAAGAAGATTTGAATGTTTGTCTTTCGACATTTTAGTGTGGATGTTGAACTTTAAGAAATCCATCTGAAGGCCATGAAGTGTGGGCAGAACCTCGTTTCAAATTTATCAGCATTAGTGCGGACACGGCTTATAGGTTGCGGCTGTACAGCGTGAAAAACAACATCCACAGAGCAAGATAATGCCTCACAATAAACACAAAGCCATAATTGGGTTTTCTATTTCTGTTTTCTTGTTATTTCATTGTACCTGAACTGTTTTCATGTCACTGTGCACAAATGCGTCACGCTCTGTTTACTGTCAATCACGCTCACAGGGTGACATAATCCCTCAAAACACCTGACAAAGAGACAAATGGAAGTAATATGAAAACATATTACTATAAAATGTACTCATTATGAAAGTTTATCCGACTGTAGTCACTCCAATGTTATCAAACTTGTTTTCCCACCGTATTCACTGTAGGAGGTACAGATAAGCACAATACTCTTCACTGGATGGGAACTCGAAGTGGAAAAGACAACAAGATGAAGGATTCCTCTCTGACCTCCCAAGCAGTGCAGGTCACTGCTAGCAGCTGTTTATTGATGTGAGATTACTGTTGGAGAAATTTGAGCCCATTTTTCCTCAACATAATTTAAAAGCATCACGAACATCCCATATGGAACCAGTATGTGCAAAGAGAAACAAATGTAGGCTTTGTCCGTATCCCACAGTATCCATATACACTAATTCTGTCCAGACATACAAGTGTTTTCCCTTTTTTTCTCTCCTTGAATTAAATATCAGTAACATCCAGCGGAGAGTCTGGAGGACCAGGGAAAGTAACCTGCGAGAATCTCTATTAGCTGCTGTTTCACTGTTGATTGACACTTTTCATATTACTTTTGGAAAAAACCTGACTACAGTCTCTTCAGCTGAGTGTCGTGCTGTGCCAGAAAAGTCTCTGCAATTGTTTTCAAAGGATCAGTCTGAAAATCTGTCCGTCTCAGTTCATAATCTTCCCGAAAGCAGCGTGGAAATGAGTTGAGGTCCTGTCATTTCCTACTTTCATGTTTCTCTAAATGTGGCGTGACAGAGGACAAATAAATTATCTCACCACACATATGTCCAACTACTTCTTTGCAGTCTTTGTCAAATGTTTTCTCTTAGCACGCTTCCCACATTCTGATTCACTGCTGTGAAAGTGATTGAAGTCGTTTATTAAAGGGGAATAGGAATGAGGTTTGAAGATCGAAGCAAGGAACGTTTACCTCCTGGTGTTACAGACTAATATGAAATGTCCAGCAGCAATACTACTAGATGTTTAATAATGTTCAGAAGCAAAACTCCATCGGTGCAAATTATTTAGGAACATGCTTTATTAAAACAAAGAGCTCTTGCTCCTTTGGGCCAATTACTTTCAGAACTTGCAAGGAGTTTTAAAGTGTTTAATCACTGTGTTCAACAAAGGCAATTTACTTTGTGTTGAAACTGATAGTAACTTATGTTAGGTGGAGTGTATTGAGTAAATAAAATCCCATTATTTAGCAAACACCACCAGCGGCTTAGGGCCTTCATTTATTAAAATGTATATGTGAGTTATTATTTTATAGCAGATCTACACAAATTATATTACCACCACCGAGCTCAAACAGCCAAAAGGTAGTTTAAATAAATGGAAGAATAAATCAGCAGGGTCTTGATATTAAAAGACTATGAGATTCCAAGTTTGTGATGTAAATCATATTAAAAGTGTGTGTAGATATCCATGTTTGTGGGCATTATGGATGGATGATGGGACGGCTGTGGCTCAGGGGGTAGAGTGGTTGTCTGCCAATAGGATGGTCAGTGGTTTGATCCCTGCAAGACAGTGAACCCCAAATTGCACCCAATGCTATTGGTGTGCGAATGTGCTTAAATGATTTTCTGATGAGCAGATGGCACTTTGTAGACCGTTTCTAAATGACTTTCGGTTGCTAGGAAACGACATCCACTTAGACTTCCGGTCCAGCCACTACTGCAGGAAATCAGCATGTGAAATGCTTTAAGTCCTTCTGGGGAAATGGTGAAATTAGTTTTAAGACCTTGTTCTCTTCAACAAGGTACAAACTTGATGTTAGAAATAATTCCATTGCTTCCCGCAAGGAACGCACCAGCAAAAAGTGTATATTGCAGTGGTCAAATGAAAGAACTGGACACCGTCTGGAAACTGTATGGTCTGTAGTGCTCATTTCATTGCCAGCAAGTTTCGCAGTATTATGGAGAATGGAAATCACAACACAGACACAGATGTCTTTCTTTCATAGTTATTGTGAGCTTGAACAAGCTAACACTTGTTAGTCAACACTCTACAGAGGGAGAGAGAAGCATTTGTATTTGTTTGCACTGTGTGTCTGTCAGGTCATTTTCAGTCTGCAGAACATTACGAAACTTATCGGTATTGAAATGAGCGGTACAGACAGTGGAATTTCCATTGTCCAGTTCTTTTGTTTGACTGCCATAATCCCCACTTTACACTCGTTTGTTTCTTATAATTTCTTGCATCAAGTTTGTGCCTTGTCAAAGGGAACAACCTACCATTGACCAGCAAGTTCCTAAAACTAGTTACGCCATTTCCTGCTGTGAGTATTTCAGTTCAAAAGGACCAAAGATCAGCATGTCATATGCTTTTTTTTTGTGTAGCAGTGGCTGGACCAGAAGTCTAAGTGGAACAACGTAATTTTCGCGCAACCAAAAAATGCCTTGAAACAATCTGTATAGTAGCCTCAGCCTGTGGAGTATGAACGTGTGTATGAGTGGGGTGAAAGGTGCCTGCAATGAAAAGCACTTTGAGTGGTCACTAAGACTCGAAAAGCACTATGTAAGTGCAATCCATTTACCATAATAAGACTACTATGTCAAGGCACCCTCACTTTTATCCTCACTGTAAGACAGCGAATCCCTCTGAGAAACAGTGGTTTTTATAGGTTTCTCTCTTGCAAAATGCACAAACAGTAGGTCCAATTAAAATATACCTTGTGCGGTTTGCAAAAGAGCCAATCACTGCCTCTTAATTTCTCCTTCCTTCATTTGGCATTTGGCAGCTGCTCTCAGTGCATGCTGATCCATCTGTCTCCTCCTGTCTTTTGAAGACAAAACAGTTTTCAGATGAAGTGCTCTTCCAACACCGTCTTTCACATTCATGTCAATAAAACAAAGTAAATGTATGTAAACTTAAGTAACATGCCATTCATTAGGTATTTGCTTTAACTTAAGCTTTAACTTCAGAAATTCATAGAGTTGTTTCCTTAGACAGGTGCTGTACCTGATGCTTTCTACTAATACATGAGGCTTTAAATCTACAGGTTTTGTAATATTATTTCAACTTGGTTCCATAATTAGTAGAGATGTAGACAGATATGAAGACATTATTCATATATGTAAAGATACAGTAATGCGCTCTGAATAGATATGACAACATCTAAATATTTGTATCACATTTCACTTCCAAGCACACTACAGTCAGCAGGGCAAGAATGCGCAAAATACGACCAAACTGCTCAAAGTCTGAGAGCTGGTCAAAATAACACTTATAACAATCATTTATAAAATATTAATAATAATTAATAATAATTCTATCTTATCTCTTCATGTGTGGCAGTTTTATCAAGACCATAGTCGCAAGAAGCATGTCAACTTCACATTCACATGTTACCTCTATTACCGAACTGTATGCACTCAGTCCAAAAACAAGAAGTTTACAGTGTCTGAGTATGTGTGAGGAGGTAGTGCATCACAGTCTGTAATCCAGCCTTGGGCTGCCAAGTCATTTTGATCTATGTTGTTAATCATGATTAGTTTATCCAAGTGTTGTTGGTTGAGTTACCATAGCAGGCACAGTAACATAGTGTGGTTCTCACAAGTTGGAGCCCCCTCCAAAACATTTAACGTGGCATGACGTGAACTTCACATTCTCTATACAGTACCAGCCTGAAGTGGCTGACCTAACTGCACCATTATCGTGGATTAACGACCTTGGATTATCTGATTGTCAATTACACACAAGGAAATCAAAAATGTAAGAAATCGCTGAATTTCATGTGGGGAGAGATGGCAGGTATCTCAAAACAACAGAAACCTTACTGGACTTGACTTTTCATGACTTTGTCATGGTTCAAATATTGTATTTGTTAGCAGCTATACTTATAAATGTAAGGACTATAAATGGCAGTAGAAACAATGTTAAAGCAGAAAATGAAGCAGTTGTAACAACCTCAGGTATAAATCTGAACACAGATCAAATACAGATCAAACACAGATATTTTTGCATATCAACAAAACCCTATATGTAATATATGTCCCTTAGAAGCTCCAACAATCATGAGCACTCTTGAGCCAATTATTCCAATTGGTGCATTTTTGTATTTATGTCTTCCTACAGTATATACCTGTTCAAACATACAAGAAAGGAAGAGCACGGAGGTTGAACAATAAATTTCCCTCTGTATAATAATATAAAGTATATTAGAAAGAAATCAATATCCCAGTAAGTGGCCCCTGGGTTTACTGGGGTCACTTTTCAGGCCCTTTATGAGCACTCAGTAGGGCTGTTTGTTGTTGTTTATACCATGCTTGGTGACCCTGGTTCAGATTTGTGTTGTTGCTGGATATACCATCTAAAACTACAGGTCAAGACGCTCCACTGCTGCAAGTACGAGTGGGCACAGGTCCAATTTCATGCTGGTGAAAATTAAATCTTCAGAGCAGAACAACTCCCAACCCCTGAGAGACGAGATAAGACAGAGGAAAGATCCTGCTAAAACCTAGTTTTGCTGTGTCTCACAAAACACCATTTAGTGTGATATAAGGAACTGCTCATGGGCATGACCAGTTCATTATTCATAATTAACAACACAGCAGCCATTTATGTGATTTTTTTACTACTACTCATGATTTTTAGTCTGTTTAGTGCTTAAGATGCATATTTTTCCCTTCAACTGGCTGAATAGCTTTGCTCTTTTTGACCATTTCCAGGCCTCACAGTTTCTTATTTACATGTATTCAAATTTCGAAGCTGTTCAGTACAGTAATGAGCTCCTTAGCGCTCACAGAGACCCGCAGTTACTGGTGAGGCAGAGAAAAAGTGCCTCTGGGAAACAAACTAATAACCACAGCATGTAGTCTCTAGGCTCCCACCACCATTTTATTTACTATAACAATTTCAGCTCCCTTTGCGAAAGCAGTTTTACTAAGAGTAGCAAAGCACTATTTCATTTTTAATGGTTACCTTTGGGGTCAGGATTGAGTAGTCTTCACATTATCATTCGTGGGCATGTTTGTATTGTTTATAGATTTTTTTTTTTTCTTTTTTTTTTTTCCCCTGACCGTGCTGGGAGTCTGAGTCAGTCATAGCGGGGAGCTCACTGAGATCATCTTCGTATATACTGCATCTAGTTAATGCCTTTTTGAGAACTATTGATCGGCGAGAGCATAATGGTTGCATCACTGAATCAGTGCTGACTCTGAACTGTACAAATGAGGCACTGAGATAGTTTAAGAAAAACTAATAAAACATAAAACACATTAAACAGTCATTCGGAAAGTAGATGGAGTAGGCTTTTAGTTTATATACAGTGGTCTTTCATTTTCAGTCCTGGTAGTATGCTCCAAATACATTAAAAATCGAATTTGCTGTGTTTGCACAAGCGAAGAAAAACTGGGTCTGCAACTAAAAATAGAGGCGCCATGTTTGCCTTCAGTCACCACAATAGGCTGGCCAGCTGTTCTCCGCCTTAAATTACATTATAAATAGTATGTAATGCACAATATAACTGCGGAGAAAGTATTTGCAACATTACTCAAGATACCTTAATTTAGCCTTCTTGTTTTGAGAACAGTAACAGCTCTCTACTGCTACCATGAGCCCAAGTTTCTTATGAGTGATATTACGTACATTTACATGGACCCTAATATTTTACTAATAATAAGAGTAATAGCCCAACCGTAGTAAAAATGCCTCATTAGTTGAAAGAAACTGGTCCAGTCTGGCCTGATTGGATGGAATTTGGAATTTGAATGGGTTGAGGGGGGTGCAGTACCTTTGATCAGTTCAATAGAAAAATATTAGTGTCTAACAACCATATAAATGCATAATCTGATCATTTCTCTCTGGTTGGAATAAATATATTCTTTCTGTGCATGTTTGGCCCATGTGGGGGTAACATTAAGGGCTCTAGTTTCGCAGACCGGGTGCGGCAGGGGCGCAGCGCACCTGCGCTTTGCCAACTGGGTGTGGCCAGGCGGATTTTGCAAGTTTGGCACACCGTGCGCGCTGGCGCAGCTACTCCTCTATCCCACCTCCGTCCCTCCTACCTGCGCAAGTCGGAAAGAGGGAGGAGAGAAGGCGTGGAGTGGGTTTTACACACATCACACCAATCAAATGAGCCTGTCTCCTCGCCCTTAAATGCGCTGCACGAAGGCGTAATGAGAGTTTACTCAATTCGCCATGGCGGAAGAGAGCAGCAGCGTCAGACAGCCAAACTTCTCCCAGGAGGAAACTGATGTTTTGGTCCGGGAGGTCCAAGCTCGCAGTGTCCGAATATACGGAACTGCGAGCAGACCACGGGCTGATGATGCAAAGGTAGCCTGGGAGGAGGTCACCACAATTGTAAATCAATGTTGCGTTTCTCTCATGCGCACGTGCGCTCTCTCTTTCTCTCTCGCAGTCTCACTCTGTTTCTTTTCTTTTGGCTTTTCTAAGATGACAAATGCTGAATATATACTCCCTATCTGATGCTGTGGCTGTTTGTGGTTGGCTGAGAGGGATGTGAACTCATTAGTTTTGTTAATCAAATCAGGTTGGGTTTCCATTACGCGTGCCAAACGTGCCAAAACGGTGCCAATCCCCTTTGATCTGACATCAGATGTGACGGGACAGTCGATATAGAGATACATTTATGTGCTGATTGCAGATAGTTGCATTGAATCAGAATCAGAAATACTTTATTGATCCCCAAGGGGACATTATTTATGTTACAGGTGCTCCTTGCAAGAGAGGAAAGATATGTGAAAATATAAGAAATTTAAACAATAGTATTTACAAATATATAGTTAAATAAACAGGAATTATTAACAAACATAAATGTAAGTAAATATATATATATATATATATATACATATATATATTGTAAACTGAACAACATTATTTACACAAACAGAATATATACAGTCAGGGTGAATGGGGTTATTGCACAAGTTAAATTAGATTATTGCAGTGTGTGAAAAAGTCTCAGGGCCTCTCAGAGGGAGGTGTTGTACAGTTTGATGGCCACAGGCAGGAATGATTTCCTGTGGCGCTCAGTGTTACATCTTGGTGGTATGAGTCTCCCACTGAAAGTACTCTTGAGCCTGACCAGCACATGGTGGAGTGGGTGTGAGACATTGTCCAAGATAGTTCGTAGCTTAGATAGCATCCTCCTCTCTGACACCACCATCAGAGAGTCACACTCCGTTCCCACAACGTCACTGGCCTTGCGGATCAGTTTGTTGAGTCTGTTGGCGTCAGCCACCCTCAGCCTGCTGCACAGCGGCTGTGAGCACACAACAGCATAGAGGATAGCACTGGCCACCACAGACTCATAGAAAATCCTGAGCATAGTCCGGCAGATGTTGAAGGACCTCAGTCACCTCAGAAGATAGAGACGGCTCTGGCCCTTCCTGTAGAGAACGTTAGTGTTCTTAGCCCAGTCCAGTTTATTGTCAATGTGTATCCTCAGGTACTTATAGTCCTCCACAATGTCCACACTGACCCCCTGGATGGAAACAGGGGTCACCGGTGTCTTGGTCCTCCTCAGATCCACAGCCAGTTCCTTTGTCTTTGCCACGTTGAGCTGCAGATGGTTCTGCTGACACCATGTGACAAAGTTATCCACAACAGCCCTGTACTCATCCTCATCACCCTTGGTGATACATCCAACTATAGCAGAGTCATCAGAAAACTTCTGAAGATGGCAGGTCTCAGTGCAATAGCTGAAGTCCGTGGTGTAGAGGGTGAAGAGGAAGGGAGAGAGGACAGTCCCCTGCGGGGCCCCAGTATTGCTGACCACTCTGTCTGACACGCACCGTTGCAAGTGCACATACTGTGGTCTGCCAGTCAAGTAGTCTACAATCCAGGACACCAGGGGGGCATCCACCTGCATTGCTGTCAGCTTGTCACCCAGTAGAGCTGGATGTATGGTGTTGAATGCACTAGAGAAGTCAAAAAACATGACCCTCACAGTGCTCGCCGGCTTATCCAAATGGGCGTAGACACGGTTGAGCAGGTAGATGATGGCGTCCTCAACTCCAAGTCGGGACTGATAGGCGAACTGGAGGGGGTCCAAAAGTGGCTTGACCATGGGCCGGAGCTGCTCCAAGACGAGTCTCTCCAGAGTCTTCATGATGTGGGAGGTCAATGCCACGGGTCTGTTGTCCTTGGAGCCACTGGGACGCGATGTCTTTGGCACAGGAATGAGGCAGGATGTCTTCCACAGCAAGGGGACCCTCTGGAGACTCAGGCTCATGTTGAAGACATGCTGAAGTACTCCACATAGCTGGGGGGCACAGGCTGAGCACCCTGGGGCTGACACCATCAGGGCCTGCAGCCTTATTTGAGTGGAGTCTCATCAGCTGTCTTCTCACATGGTCAGCAATGAAGCACATTGTGGAGGTGACGACACGTAGGGGAGGGGTGTAGTCCTCATGATGGAGAGTGCGGTCAGTCTCGCCACGGGGGGAGGAGGTGTGTGTGTGTGTGTGTGTGTGTGGGGGGGGGGGTCAAATCTGTTAAAAAACAGATTCAGTTCATTGGCCCTGTCCACGCTGCCTTCAGCTCCTCTGTGGTTGTTGGTCCTGAAGCCAGTGATGGTCCTCATTCTACTCCAGACCTCTCTCATGTTGTTCTGCTGGAGTTTCCTCTCCAGCTTCCTCCTGTACCTCTCCTTAGCCTCCCTTATCATCATCTTCAGCTCCCCCTGTATTGTTCTCACCTCCTCCCTGTTACCAGCTCTGAAGGCCCTCTTCTTTGCGTTGAGGATGGCTTTGATGTCCTTTGTTACCCACGGTTTGTTATTTGGGTAACAATGGACAGTCCTGGCTGGGACAGTGGAGTCCACACAGAAACTGATGTAGTCCGTGATGCATTCTGTGAGCCCGTCGATGTCCTCCCCATGTGGCTCACAGAGTGCCTACCAGTCTGTCACCCCAAAACAGCCCTGCAGTGTCTCATAAGCCTCCTCCGACCATCTCCTCACTGTCCTCATGGTCGCAGGCTGGCTCTTGACTAGTGGTACATAGCAGGGGTTGAGGTGCACCAGGTTGTGGTCTGACCTACCCAGAGGGGCGAGGGGGGAGCAGCTGTATGCATCTTTGGTGTTTGCATACAGCAAGTCCAGTGTTCTCTCTTCTCTGGTAGGGCAGCTCACATACTGTGTAAATGTGGGCAATGTTGTTGCCATGGTGACATGGTTGAAGTCACCCGAGATAGCTATGAAGGCACTCGGGTGTTTAGTCTGCAGGCGGGCCATGGTGGAGTGAATGAATGAGTGAATGGTGGAGTAATGGCATGTGAAAACTCCCTGGGCAAATAATACGGCCTGAGTCCAACAGCAAACAGTTCAGTGTCCAGGCAACAGATATGTTCCTTAATAGAGATATGGTCAGGACTGCACCAGTGGTTATTTACTAGAACGGTAAGCCCCCCTCCTTTGCGCTTACCGCTCTTGGTGCAGTCCCGGTCGGCCTGAACAGTCTGAAAGCCGCTGATGGAGACGTTGTTGTCGGGAATGTCCTGGTGAAGCCATGTCTCAGTGAAGCACATAAGACTACATTCCCGGTACTCCTTCTGACTCCTGGCGACCGCTGTCAGCTTGTCCATTTTATTTGCCAGTGACCTCACGTTGCCCATGACGAGAGAGGGGAGACACGGCTTGTATCTTCTCTTCTCCATAAGCCTCCGTTGTCTCAACCCTGCTTTTTTCCGCCACTGTTTACTTCCTCCCCTGCATCCTGTGTGTTTTCCGCCACAATTCAGCTGGTATCTCTGATGTTCCGGCTGCAAAGCCGGCCGGCCTCAGCGCGATCAGCTGATCTCTGGAGTAAACAATGCGGCCATGAAGCTGTTGCGCAGTGGTGCCGGGTCCAAATGAAATAAGTAAATCCAGAGTGAGGAAAACGAGCACAACTCTCTCAATCAGCATGTTTTGAGAGGGCGCAGTTTCAAAATGACAATCACAAAAAAGCAAGCACAAATACCAAGCTTAATAAAGCAAAAAAAGTAAGAAAATTGAGAAAACAAGCAGGAGCGACTGCAACAGGCTGCACGCGCGGGGGCATGCGCACTAAGCGCAGAATAGTGGTATTTTGGGTATTTATTGCATTATTAATGTGCCTGATATTCTGGAAACCTGCCTGTGAGGTTTTGGTGACGTGTGCGCACTGTCCGCTGGTCAGCCAAACTTCGGCTTACACTGGCTGCGCTCCGCCTGCGCTGACAGTAGACCTGGTTTCAGCTGGCGAGCTTTTAGCGCACCTTCGGCGAAGCCTTTTGGCACGAAACTGTCACTGCGCCAAGCTGGATCTGTCGACACCTCCCCCTGCTGTGCCGCCACACCCATCTCAGCGCGCCTCGGGTTGCGCTGCTCGAAACTAGCTCTGCGCAGGGTTCGCCACCCTACGCCACCCTGCGCTGCGCCGGGAAACTAGAGCCCTAAGTGATGTAACTGGTGCATGCACCACAAACGACATGCTAACAGCTGTTTCTACATGCCCTCCAATGTTCATGAATTCAAAAAATAGTTAGCGCTTTGCTAGTGCTATGATCTTAAGTGAGTACTCTTTGATTTTGAAACAGTAGCCGTATGAAACATTGTTGCTACAAGTTGCAGTGTGGAGTCACTGGACATAACAACCATTCATGCTATCAGTAGCAGAAGCCCCCCCCCCCCCCAATGATGGAATGGGTGGTCAGAGGGTTCAGTTATGCAGCAAAGTAGCTATCTTACTACTGTGTTTGCATTTCTCTCTCAGCGTTTGAAGTGGGTAATGTGCTTTTGGTTGAGGCCCAAAGTCTTGATGGTAATTACCTTGCTCTCTCTGACTCTCATAATTTCATGCCTCTGGGGGGCCATTACAGAAGCCTCTACATCTAATTCTGCTGAATTTAAAAAAAAAGGAAAGAAATACAGAGAAATATGCTGGAAGCATTGCAGCTCATACTTAATGTCAAGAGAAGAAAGAAATGGAATATTTACTTTTGATTGCTTTGGAGGAAAACAAATTATGTGTGCCCATTTAAAGCTTATTTGCAAATTTGTATATCCTGAAAGTAGAAAGTGTCTTTAAATTAGATATGAATGGAATGATATGAAGTGCATTTTGATCAGGATTTTTTTTCCCCACTGACAACACCAAGTGTTTTGTGGCAGAGAGTTAGATGAGAAGACTAATACTGCTCGCATATCTGTCCCTTAGCTACAGCCAGCAGCCTGTTAACTTGGCGTAGCTCAAAGATTGGAAACAGGGAGAGTCCATGGATATATAAAGAGAACCGGATACAGCGATGGAGGCTGTGCCCCATTCATTACTATGAAAGCTGCTCAGCTGCATATGAAGCCAAAACAGCTCAACTTCCATTTTTTTAAAATTACCTAGATCATCCGCATCGTGGGGCCCATAGAGCAAATGCATTAGAGACTTCTGCTGGCCCAGTGGCAACTTCTGATGATTTATTTGATGATTTATTCGTGCAGCTCTTCTGGACTTTAGAAATGTTATCTAACCAAATAGATCAAATTACTGATTGTAAAACAAGTCATTTCACAGGATTTTGTCATTCAAAAAAATTAATTCACTGATTTACAGACATTTCTTTCACAATGTAAGTCTATAGGGGGAAGTCTTTTGTGCCCCATGGCATTAAGTGATGAACCTGGAAGTTGTAATTCCACATTTTGCGACTTTTAAAAATTTGCTTCAAAGCCAGGCGCAGTTCGTTGGGACTTGGGGAAAACAGCCAGCCTGGCTGTGTCAAACAGTAACAAAATCTACTACTTTTCATGTTTTTGGGGTTATGTGTTAGAATAATTCTTGGTCGCAACCAGTATTTTCCTGGACTCATTGCTGGTTGCAAAGGGCTCTGAGATAAGAAATAGTCCTACACATAACCTCTTTTAAAACAACACATAGTTAGGTGGATTTTGTTATTTGTGGACAGAACCAGGCAAGCTTTTTCCAGTCTCTGCTAAGGTAGCTAACCAGCTCTTGGCCTTAGCCTTATATTTAATTATTTGAAATTATATATTATAACAGATGCATAATTTAATTATTTATACAGTAAGTTCCTCATATACATCACTTCTTCTTAATCACTTCAGGCTGGCTTTTACCTGAGGCTGTATGATTTCCTAAGAGGAAGTTCATTAAGATGACTGACAACCGTTCAGGCAGAAACTTGATCAACAGGAGGGCTACATACTGTAGCATACTTCACTCAGTCAACACCAGTTTCAATTTTAAGCTTGCTTTGAAGTTGCCATGTCAAACTGCAGTGACAGAAACATGAGGCTGCTCATAAAAAACATGTTTTTGATACATGCAGGTGTCAAAATACAACAGACCTAATACATTCCTATATTTCTACTGGTAATATCAGGCTTTCTGGTGTTAATATGTTTTAAAATGAATGGAAACATACAGTAAGTGTTTTTTTACCACTGTTATTCTGAAAGCCATAGTTTAGTATGTATGCTGCAGAGAGAGAGAGAGAGAGAGAGAGAGAGAAAAGGCAAGAATTGGATGAAGATGCTCGCTCCCTCCATTTCAGCAGCACGGAGAGCCGGGAGGAAAGTTCATTTTCTAAATGTTGAGCCATTTGATACATCTACATAGAACATTCATCACCCTGGACAGGGTTATTATCCGCGGTATAACAGTAGGCAGAGAAGGAATGCAAATAGATAAATTATTTTACTGTGTAGTAAGGACTCGAGACCTCCCAAACTTAACCTCTCTGAACACATACTGCATGACTCAGAGTGAGTCATTAGCAGAGCAGCTCATTGGTTAGACTCAGAGGATACATTGAGCCTGCTGAATATTATATCAATTATATCTGACTGCTCTCAGGTCAGTTCAAACCAGGACTGAACTGTGATGTAACCCTGACTGTATCTGCAGCTTGTCTAGCTTGAGAGAGATTTCACAGCTCATGTTGTGACAAGACTTTTCAGTGACATTCTTGCATAGTGACACAGGGGGAAAATTTGATACTGTCGTCATGTAAAACTTTACGCGGCTCAGTGTGGCACTGATGTGTGCCTTTTTCTGTTAAATCAGACTCTAGCAATGACTTAGCAGATAAATGTGTGTTTCCATGGCGATCTTTACTGTCTCTGCTCCAGCTCAAGGTCTGCCACCAGAAAACACATTACCTTGAAAAGTAAGCTAGCTTCATGTCTTCTAATACCGGCTGTAATATATTCGTCATGCATATTCATCATACAATAGCTCCAGTAATGACAGGCGGGGGAGAGATTTCATTCTGTGATCAAGGTTGTTCCCAAATGTTGATAATTTCACAGATCAATTAGCAAACTATAACGCAAGGCTCTCTGTTTAGGCTCACTGTGCGTGTGAAATTAATTTCTTTTTACAGTCATTTACTGTGTAATTGTCTGTGTACCTGCATGTGTGTATTACTCATCGTAATGGTTTTAAGTAGTGCCTGGATGAGCCTTCCTGCAGCCTGTCTTGCCTGCAGTCCAGTTAACCAAACCTATGAGGGCAGAATTTCTGACCTGGGCAGACTTCTCTGAAATTACTTCATTATGATAAAAAAATCATATCAGAAGTAGTCATTATTCACTGGCAAGACCAAGCTGCAATATTCATGCAATATATTTTTGCCCAATGCTTTGGAAAGCCTATCTCCTACAACATATGGTTAAATGCTAGTAATTTTCTTTGCCAAATACATTATGGATGGACACATAATTGCTGCATGGATTACGTTCACTGGCATTTTTTAAAATCCAGGAAATGTGACATCTCTATACCACTCATAAGTCCTAGGAAGGAGGTTGAGTGAGATGTTTATGCATACAAGGGACAGGACTTTGACACATAAGATCAGGGTCCTGCATCACATTTGTCTTTAGGTTTGAGGAACTAAAACACTTGGCTAATATTACTTTAGTTTTGGTTAAATATTGAGAAAGTCCACCTGTCCTTTCTTGAGCTGTCTTGACTTTTTGAATATTCAACCAAGACGTAGCTCTTGGGATGTCATTGCCAGTTGGAAGGTCAGACTGAAATATCTCAACTTTAATTAAAATGTCACCACAGTTATTGAAAGAATTGCTACACAATTTGGTACAAACATTTGTGGTTCCTAGATGATAAACCCTACTGACTTTGTTGAACCACTCACTTTTTTTTTTTTATCTAGTGACATCATCAGGTCAAAATTGTACCTTGTCCACCTAAGTTTATGACCAATACCCATCAGCCTCTGCTATGTAATGTGAATAGTACTAATTAGTTAATGTTAGTATGCTAACAGGCTAAACTAAGATGGGGATACATGGTGAATAGTTATCCAGTCCACACCAAGCAGCGTCTTCTTAGTTTCATTTTCACCTGATGTTGGCAGTAGGACCACAGTAAACTCATCTCGCAGCCCTCCCCTTTACTGCCGGGGGCTGATGCGGACCCTCAGTTGTACTCTGTATAGAACTACATGCGTGTCTCCATGACCACAGCTGTCCATGGACATTTAATGTGGAAAGTATGTCCTAGCCTTTAGTGTGGCGTGGTAGTATGTTGACATTAGCATTTAGCTCAAGTACAGCCTCACAGAGCTACTAGTGTGGCTTTAGACTGTAGTGGGTGAATTCACAAAAGGATTGTGCAGCGTTTGCGTCTGCTAAACTTGCACAAATAAGACAAAAAGGAGCAGTTCTCAAAGCACCTGCTATAGGGTGAAATACTCCCCTAACTGTGTTTCCAAGCAAATAGCATTTCGGTCTTCCTGTTGTATTTTTTTCACCGATTTAAATTAGGTAATATATATACATTCGGCACATATTTGGCCCCTTTCTATGCAAACAAGCCTTATAGAAAACAAAGTCCAATTCACAAGGCTCTGTGCTAATAGCTAATGAAATTATTAGTTGGTGGTAACTGAAGCACATTACCTGGTATGAGGAGTTGTCATGCCCAGACTTTTCAGTCATTATGGCAGCAGTGATTCCTTGCCTGAAGTTTTAAGGAATGCTCCTGCACTTGTCAATCAGCTTTTCTTTTTCTCCCTGCCATTGTTCTGGAGACTGTGCTTTGGGTGCAAAGGCAACATTTATACTACATGTATAATTGCAGTCAGCCGCTAAAAAAGGCAAATTCCACTCAGCCACATAACTTTATTGAATATCATTACCGCAATTGATTTTGTGAATCAGACCTTGAGACGGGGCAGATAGCATTTGCAAGTGATGAGTAAGTCATGCTGTTATTAGTGTCTGCAGTCCATTCTTTGTGAATTTGCCCATCAGTCTTTTAGTTATGAGGGAACAACGCATGAAAAACAAATGAAATATTGACAGTGAACAATTGAAAATACTTTCAAAATGATAATTTTGCAGCAACATCAAAGCATTTGAAGATACATCTAATATAGATGTTTTCTCATTATATTGATGTAAAACCTTATCCAGTTTGTGTTGCGTTTCTTTCCAAATATATTTGCTGATGCAAATTAGTTGTAACATTTATTCGGACATAGGGTTGCTTAGCCACGAGGGATCGTTCAGACCAATAATAAATATGAAATGAACCAACAGTGATTGGGCCATCGTGTCTGTATACTTGCGAATAGCTGCAGGGGCTCATTTAGTCTAAAATGAACAACCCTTGCAGGGGTTGTCTAGTGGACATCAATCGAGGCTCTAATGGTCTCTCTGGGTTCCTCTCTAGTGACAACTCTGACTGGTCTGACAACAGTATTCTCTGAAGACCTAATTAGCCTGACCATTAATCCCAGGATGATTGAAGGAGTCGAAGAAACTGCAGTGCAACAAATATTAGACATTTTGTGCACTGGAGAGGGAGAAGAAGGTAGTTTGATGAAGACTTTCACTATGTTATTGCACTGGATCTCATTATTCAGATTTATTTGTACAAATATGTACTAATATTAAATATTATGTGTTCTGGCCAAGGAGAAAAATGTAGTTTGATACAGACGTTCACTAGTAGGGAGTATGGACATGTCACTGGATCTCATTATTCAGTTTGCACTCTAGTTTAATGAATTGTCTCTACTGTGTTTTATCATGTTGCATGCTTTTTTGTGATGCCAAACTACATTAATTGTTATTGTCCTAATCACCTCACATAATCCTCGCCATAGGGCAGTAGTGTTCATTTTTAATAAGTAAATGTGTGTATGTGTACGTGTGTGTTTCAGGAGGTGGAGGGGAGTCGTCGTTGAATTCCTTTGAGGTGAACAAGGAGGGGAATTCAGGAAAGGAAAAGAAAAGATGTAATCCCCGAAACATGCGAGTTCTTGACATAAACAAACACACTGGGAGGATTTCAAAGGGATGGCTGCTCGCCGGGAATCCTCGTGTGCTGATTGGAGATAAGGAAGCAAATGCAGTGCAGAGAGGTATGAACGCATACTGTCTGCCCACACACACAGTCCCAGCGCCAGGGCCCTCTCTCTTTCATGTATTATCAGGCCAAGATTGGTTTGTTTGTTTACCGGCAATTTTCCCTGTCACAAGCTCACAAGACTGTGCCAAACCAGGAATGTAGCCATGTAACGGGGAAATTTTCCCCCCGCTTTGCTGATAACTCAATGAAGCTTGCCTTGTCTTGCATTTGGAAAACATCTGTTGAATTCTTTGGCCATAATGCAAGCTGTATGAGCTAACGGGCGTGCAAGTATGCAGCAAATATCTGTGTACATGTCAGCACAAAAATACAGAGGGTGGACATTAGGGCACCTGATGTAATGATGTAATGACTCTAGCTGACTCCAGATATACATAATATGTAAGCTATAGAAAGCAATATGAATAAAATCCTATACTATGGGACTGCAATATAAATATATATATATATATATATATATATATAGCTATAGAAAGCAATATGAATAAAATCCTATACTATGGGACTGCAATATAAATATATATATATATATATATATATATATATATATATATAGCATGATTATAGTAAATCTTAGCAACATTGCCTGCATCAGCCAACCTCACTCAGAGATTAAAGGGATGGTTATCACAATACAGTCTTAGATTGGTGTGACGATGCTAAGCCTGTGGGAGCGTTGGCCAGTATATCAGGAGATCCGGTGTGGCATGTGGTCTTCCATGTGCTGGTCATTTCAGCTAATCTTTATAAAGATATCTGTAAATGAATTCAGATTTAAAGTTTTACAAATCTAATATGAAGCTCAATAGGTTTCGAAAAATAGCCGATAGGCTCCAAGACTGCATTTCGGCCAGTGCATTCCGCCTCCTCTGCTCCTCACATGGACTGTTTACTTGCCACTGAAATGTGATTGGTCAGATTAAAAAGGGACTACAAAAGAAAGACAGAATACTTCCGACTGGTATCTTGTATTGTTACCTTGAGATTCCTTTATAAAAATTAATCATGATATAAAGAGTATACTAAAATCTGACATATTTCATCTTATCTTCATCTTATCTTATCACCCCCCCCCCTCCCCCCACAAACAATGAGTGTATAGGACTTAAGCTTTAAAATGATACATGGTAATGCCCTTGCAATATGTAAGAGATTATATTCAATATATTGAAATTGTATGTCAATACTGTATATTTCACCTTCATATAGAAAATGTATTGTGGTGTCAATCTAGAGTATCATTTCCTCAAATATCTGTTGCTTTAATTCAACTGCTGCAAGGGAACTGATGGTGCAGTTTCTGTCCTGGGTGCTGTTACAGTTGACTGAAAGGAAAAGCCCAAAGTATTTATAAAGTGCAGCATGCGGGCAAGTGATGAGAGATTCAGTGAAGTCAGTTCATGGAAGGAAAACTTTGACCGCTCACATCACTATTGTTGTCAGTTGCTTTCTTAGTTCAGTTACCTTTATGGGTGCTGTTGGGCTGGCTGGAAGCGTTTTATTACAACCACAAAGCAAAGTCCAGAGCACACTGGAGCTGGAGTATACAATGCTCTCTGATTTAAGCCCCCTGCAAGCCTGAGACCTCCTGATGGTGGAATTCAGCCTTGGGCAGTCAGTCTTGTCTCATTCAGTTGTCCATTATTTAACACATCACCACGCTTTGGAGAGGAGGATGCAAAGTCAAGTGCGTACTCCAAAGGGTTCAAGAACTTAACTACCAAAAGCTTGGTTAACATTGTGTGCTGTCATTTTTTTGTAGTGCAGCCATAAGGAGTTCAGATTGTCAAAGGCTTTGAAAACTTTTTGGTTGTGAAACCCTCAAAAACAAATTCTGCTTTTACCACTGGCAATTCTCCTGCAGCTAGCTTGCAAGAGAGATTATTTCACAGAATTTATGACCAATCCTGATAGCACTCACTCATGTGACTCACACACATAAACACGTGTCAAAACACTCAGACATCAGTTAATAAGCATATCGTTTAACCTGCCATTCACTTGCATGACCTCAGATTTATTCACAGAAAATCTGAGCATTAGAAAAGCAGTGAGAGTCATTTAAATATGTGCTGTAGTAAACAGCCGTCAATTAATGATGCAGCGAAATAAATACTCTTAAGGAGCTACAATCAAAACAGAGAGTGAGCTAGGACAATGCAATCACCAGAATAAATGTTTGCATTGTACGTTTCTGCGAACCATAAATACGTATCATTTGCACATTATTATATAGCAAATATTTGAAACTTTACATTTCAACAACGCTGTGGTTAACGTTTAGTTATGTTTAAGCAGAAGAACACTTGGTTCAGGCTGTTCTCATGCACTGTATATCATTTTCCTACAAAAAGTAATGCACGAAAAATTTGAACAAATCCTACATAATGATGAGCCAATAATTCGTGCATAACCCTATTTTAGAAAGCTGCAATCACATTACAAATGCGCTGACGCAGTAAAGAAGGAAGTGGTCCTGAGCAGTCCAGATTGGAGTCACGTTGGGGTGGAGGTACACAGGACTTTCCTCAGGAGACTGTTGTTCGGAACTCTGTGAACTGAGTCATTTTATGGTACGACCTCAGTAACTTTACTTGCCTAAACCTAACCTCCTTAATTTTATGTTAATTATGTAACTTTTTGTTGAGGACACAGTTTCATTCATGGGGTGCTAATTTTTAAAATATCATTTGAACCATTGTATGAGGATACGTTGCGTGGTTATAGGTTGGAAAAAATCATTGTTGTTGTTTGTTGGCCACCAACAGTGGTCTACAGTGCTCTACAGCATGGCAGCTGTCTCGTCTAGGTGTCATGCCATTCACAATTCCCTCCATTTCCCAGTGACAAAGTCTGCTCATATACGTAGAACTTTGTCACTTTTGAAACATTGATATTACATGTATGAAGCCTACAAATGTAACATTTACATGGTTTCCAGAAACGTACAAGGCAACCATTTTCTTCTTGCAACTGGCCGGAAGTATCAAGAATAGTTTGGACATAGAAAAACACAAAATAATTTGGAAGCATATGAAATCACTCTGATAATCTCATAGGAATGGGATTGTATAACTCTTGTATAACTCTTTAAAAGCATCTATAAAGAGAAAAATAATCAGAAAAAATTATGTCAATCTGTGGGTCCAATTAAAACTTCAATATCGATACACATAAGGCTTAAAGAGATTAATGGTGATAACAGTGATAATAGAGATCTACCAAGACGAAAGGAATGAAACTTAAAAGAAGCAATCATCAGATCTGCACCTAATTTACCCAAACGTCTCTCCGGCCTTGAATTACAATTCAAACGTGGCATTGGGTTGAGAAACTGACACTATCTTTTATGTGCAAATGAAAGGTCTAATGTGCAGTGGACCAAAAGCACTCTCTTTTTCAGCCTCTTTCTACTTTGATGTCGTAGTTTTGTCATGTCTTGCCAAAGCCTTTTGACATTACTTGTCCTCTGCACCAATTGTTCCTGCTGTCTGTGCGTTGTCTGGGGTCGGAGGAGGTGTCCCACTTTATTTTCTGAACGTTTGCACTCTTCAGGCACAGATGGTATACAGTACTTCACTTCACGCTTCCTTCCAGCTTGCTTGCTATTTAAAATGTTAAGGAGATTTCCATTCTTTCCTCCCAAACCACAGTCATTTATCTTTCTCTTCCTGCCAGCTAATCTCTTCCTTCCATGCTTTGCCTGACCTCTCTTTTTCCTCCACACTGTGCATTTTCACTGACTTCCTCCTCTGGAAATACTGTGAGCTGTGATTTGCTACCTGTAGTTTGGATTTACCCAGCTGAATGAAGACATTTCTCATCCTAGACCCTGTTTTCTCATCAGTTCTGATCAGTATTGACTTAAATCTTGTCTTTCATTGTCAGTTATATGGCTTCTTCTCGGTTTACACAGCTCTCCAGTGAAATCCAAAGAAGTAAACAGATTCTCAGAAAGCAACCTCAAAACACCAGAGGTAAATCTTTTCAACAAATCAATTTTCACTCTGTGAAGATACATGGATCTCATTTATTTTTGCAATAAATATTGTATTATTATGTTCAGAGCAGCCGTAGGCTTTCCATTCAAGTGATCCAGAGTGAGATTGTCTACAATAGAAAAAACTAATAATGATTGTAGAAAAATCATTACACATTCATCTTTAGGCCATTAATCTTCATATCTGCAGTTTTGTGGGTGGACTGATAACATCATTGATATTACTGTGGAGTAGTCACTTGAGACTTGCCAAGTTGTCCTCTTAAAACCAAGATGGAAAGAAGCATCACTTTAACTGAAAACTGACAAATGGGGCAAAGTGGCAAGAAGTCCATCACGTGGCAAGCAGTAATTAAAGAGCATCTTTTTTGCTCATTTTCAAGTTCATACTTGTTTTAGTAGAAACCCAGAATACATGTTTACTTTTCAACAAACTTTATTTCCTCCATACTGTCTGTGCTGGAACACCTGGATTACCCTTTGTCTGAGATGTTCCATTTTCGAAGCTGCCACTTATAGTACCTCTTCAAAAGAAGCCCAGCCTGCTCCGATTGGTTTGCATTTCCCCATCTTAAGCATCTTGGCGTCTCTTCCCCATCATTGCAGTCAGGAAAAGACTGTAGGGAGAATTGCGTCACTTTCTACTGTGAAAAGTGTTCCGGCAGAAATATACTCCAAAACTGAGGAGAAATTAACAACATAAGAAACCATGTTTATTCTTCACGTTTTCCTGACGTTAGCATGTAGCTTCTTGTAGCAGTGTAGGCTATGTAATCCACGCACTTACAGTAGCTGCCTGGAGCAGATGACTATATAAAGAAATCCGTCACGAGCTGATGTCAGCTTGACGCCACTGTAGAAAAACACTGGAAACAGAGCATTCAGAATGGTCTAAAGCCTGAAGTTTTTGCTCATAAGGATAACTTTTACAACGTTAACATCACCTGACAAGCATAAGCATATGGTTAGAGTACTAGTCTAAACAAGCTTCGTTTGCATATCTCTTTTTCTCTATGTGGACAATTCACAGCTTCTAAAATCACAGTTTACACTTGACATTAGTGAATACATCATTTTGACTGAATAAGCAATTAAAATTTTCATTTACATTTACATGTGAGCCTCCTCCCGTATAAGCAATCCTTTGACCAATATTTTTTTTGCCACCCTCTCATTCCAGTGGAAGTTGCTTATCTTCGCTGAAAGTGTTTTTCAGGCTTCCTCTGGCCTCCACATGTTTGGGCCCACAGAGCATGCGCTTTAGGCCCTGTCTACACATATACAGATGTTTCTGAAAATGGATATCTTCCTCTACGTTTTAGCCTCTCGTCTACATCCAGAGGTCACTTAAACAGGGATTTTTGAAAACACCTTTTAAGGTGCAGACTTTCCAAATCTCTGGTTACTTTGTGTAAGTGTGGACATGTAAACAGAGCATTTGGAAAACAATGATGGCAGGATGGCAAAACCTGGTTCATTTACATTTACCTTGTCATTTATCCACACATGAGTCACATTTCAGTTTCGCCATAGCACCTTAGACAGTGAACCAGAAAAAATAAAGAGGTATTGAATATAAATATTGTTTGATTTGTTAAAATCGCCAAAGGAAAATGCGCTCAATGCACATGCTCAGAATCTGCTCTGGTATCTGCCTGTATTGCCACCTACTGGCTCTGCAATCATTTGGAAACGTCATTGCATTTCCGTATGGACAGAAATATATATAAATAAAGATATAAAATACACTGAACAAAAATATAAACGCAACACTTTTGTTTTTGCTCCCATTTTTCATGAGCTGAACTCAAAGATCTAAAACATTTTCTATATACACAAAAGACCATTTCCCTCAAATATTGTTCACAAATCTGTCTAAATCTGTGTTAGTGAGCACTTCTCCTTTGCCGAGATAATCCATCCCACCTCACAGGTGTGGCATATCAAGATGCTGATTAGACAGCATGAATATTGCACAGGTGTGCCTTAGGCTGGCCACAATAAAAGGCCACTCTAAAATGTTCAGTTTTATCACACAGCACAATGCCACAGATGTTGCAAGTTTTGAGGGAGCGTGCAATTGGCATGCTGACTGCAGGATTGTCCACCAGAGCTGTTGCCCGTGAATTGAATGTTCATTTCTCTACCATAAGCCGTCTCCAAAGGCGTTTCAGACAATTTGGCAGTACATCCAACCGGCCTCACAACCGCAGACCACATGTAACCACACCAGCCCAGGACCTCCACATCCAGCATGTTCACCTCCAAGATCGTCTGAGACCAGCCACCCGGACAGCTGCTGCAACAATCGGTTTGCATAACCAAAGAATTTCTGCACAAACTGTCAGAAACCGTCTCAGGGAAGCTCATCTGCATGCTCGTCGTCCTCATCGGAGTCTCGACGTGACTGCAGTTCGTCGTCAGTTCGTCGTTGAATGCACAGAGATACCGTGACGAGATCCTGAGGCCCATTGTTGTGCCATTCATCCACGACCATCACCTCATGTTGCAGCATGATAATGCACGGCCCCATGTTGCAAGGATCTGTACACAATTCCCGGAAGCTGAAACCATCCCAGTTCTTGCATGGCCAGCATACTCACCGGACATGTCACCCATTGAGCATGTTTGGGATGCTCTGGATCGGCGTATACGACAGCGTGTTCCAGTTCCTGCCAATATCCAGCAACTTCGCACAGCCATTGAAGAGGAGTGGACCAACATTCCACAGGCCACAATCAACAACCTGATCAACTCTATGCGAAGGAGATGTTTTGCACTGCGTGAGGCAAATGCTGACTGGTTTTCTGACCCCCCCCCCATGCAACATTTGTGGCATTGTGCTGTGTGATAAAACTGAACATTTTAGAGTGGCCTTTTATTGTGGCCAGCCTAAGGCACACCTGTGCAATATTCATGCTGTCTAATCAGCATCTTGATATGCCACACCTGTGAGGTGGGATGGATTATCTCGGCAAAGGAGAAGTGCTCACTAACACAGATTTAGACAGATTTGTGAACAATATTTGAGGGAAATGGTCTTTTGTGTATATAGAAAATGTTTTAGATCTTTGAGTTCAGCTCATGAAAAATGGGAGCAAAAACAAAAGTGTTGCGTTTATATTTTTGTTCAGTGTATATAGGGGTCCAGTGGACTTACAATTTCAACTGAGGCCTGACTCTAATGCTACTGTCATATTTCTTTCTTGGCTGCAGACATTTGATTATCTTTGAAGTTGTGCAGATCAACAGAACAGTGTTTTTTCAGATGTTCCTCGAATGGTATCTGTCACTTTTGATCCCCACATCCTCCTGTTCTACCTCGGGTGTATGTTTCTGCTCCCTGAACTCCGTTACACGACAGTGCCTCCTCTCACAGCATCAGGGCTGTGGAGATTTCTGTATTCATCACTGCACTCTCTCCGTGGGGTCCCTTTTGATTTTCCTCTGCAATGCACATTTTCACATTCTATCTTCTGTGATAATTGCAATTTTGATGACACTCAGATCTACCCATCTTTTCCTTTTTAAAACACCGCTTGATGTGCACATCATGCCTCCCTGGTCGACATCTCCAGTATAATGTGTGCCCTCCACCTCGAGCTCAATCTCAACAAGCCGAGCGGCAATTCCTCTGTGGACAAACATAACCTCTGTTCTCTGTCGCCATTCACATCACCGCATTGCCTCTCATCATGACTAACAGCTGTCTGGGTGTGAGTCTTGACAACTGACAGGGGCCGAAAAATTGGACTTGAGGAGTTCTTTGTAGATTTGGTGGGGAAAAAACAAGGATTTCATTTGTCTGGAGGAGTCAGGAGTCAGTATTTGACCAGGGATTTTCAGTCAAATAATCACTTTTATAATGGAATTAATAACTATATATTAGAATGAGTCATTTTCCTGTTTTAAAAGGTATGTGGTGAAAGAAATGCAGACAGTCTCATAATCAATTATTCAGGGATATGAATAATATTGTTCCTCTGTGTTCCATGTTGACATCATCCCAAATATGCTCAAAACCAGGATAAGACTTGAAATTGAGAGACTAATGTGTACGTGAACGTAGTCAGTAGATTTCACATGCGAATCTTAAACAGATGTATCACAGTCTGAAGTCAAGATATTCGTGCTAAAATATCAATTATTCAAAACACATTCACCAGCCACTTTATTAGGTACACCTGTTCAAGTGCTCATTAACGCAAATAGCTAATCAACGCATTTAGGCATGTAGACATGGTTAAGATGATCTGCTCAAGTTCAAACTGAGCATCAGAATATGGAAGAAGGGTGATTTAAGAGACTTTCAACGTGGCATGGTTGTTGGTGCCAGACAGGCTGGTCTGAGTATTTTAGAAACTGCTGATCTACTGGGATTTTCACACACAACCATCTCTAAGGTTTACAGAGGATGTTCCGAAAAAGAGAAAATATCCAGTGAGCGGCAGTTCTCTGGGTGAAAATGCCTTGTTGATGTCAGGGGTCAGAGGAGAATGGTCAGACTGGTTCAAGATGATAGAAAGGCAACAGTAACTCAAATCACTTGTCACAACCAAGCTATGCAGAAGACCATCTCTGAATGAACAACACATTGAACCTTGAAGCAGATGGGCTACAGCAGCAGAAACCACACTGGGTGCCACTCCTGTCAGCTAACAACAGGAAACTGAGGATACATTTCAGACAGGCTCACCAAAACTGGACAACAGAAGACTTGAAAATGCTGCCTGGTCTGATGAGTCTTGATTTCTGCTGTGACATTCAGATGGTAGGGTCAGAATTTAGCAAAAACAACATGAAAGCATGGATCCATCCTGCCCTGTATCAGCGTTTCAGGCTGGTGGTGGTGGTGTAATGGTGTGGGGGATATTTTTTCTTGGCACACTTTGGGCCCCTTAGTACCAACTGAGCATTGTTGAGTACTGTTGATGACCACAGTGTACCCATCTTCTGATGGCTACTTCCAGCAGGATAACGCACCATGTCACAAAGCTCAAATCATCTCAAACTGGTTTCTTGAACATTACAGTGAGTTCACTGTACTCCAATGGCCTCCACAGTCACCAGATCTCAATCTAATAGAGCACCTTTGGGATGTGTTGGAACAGGAGATTTGCAACATAAATGTGCAGCCAACAGATCTGCAGCAGCTGTGTGATGCTATCATGTCAATATGGACCAAAATCTCTGAGGAATGTTTCCACCTTGTAGAATCTGTGCCACGAAGAATTAAGGCAGTTCTAAAAGGGGGTCCAACCTGGTACTAGCAAGGTTTTTTTTTTCCTATTTTCATTTGTAGTTTTTGACGTATCGATTGCTTAATTTTGAGGATATTTTTTTATCCCTCCACTCAGGTGACAGCTGTGGCTGGAGGCACCATATTTTCAGGTCTGTTGTCCCCCTGTCCATCTGTTTACCAAATGTCTGTCCATCCCGTTCTTATAATCACAATATCTCAAGAGCATCTTGAGGGAATTTCTTTAAATTTGGCACAAACCTTCACTTGGACTGAAGGATGACCTGAAAAGATTTTGAAGGTCACAGGTCAATGTAACCTAAGTGATGACATTTTACATCCAAAAGGTCAAAGGTCAAGGTCACTGTGAAATTATTTTTTATCAGTAATGGGTGTAGTAATTGTTTGGCTCAGGTGGTTTGTGCTGTGGTTCCATCCTTTTTTTTATTGGTTGTTATAAACTGTGGCTTCAGTATAAAAATGTGTTTCACATTGTGAATTTGATGCCTGATGAAAATCCGTGACCTAAACATTGTGTTTCTAATAAAGTCAGTGCTGACAGTGTATGGGACCATTTAAAAAAAGTACATTATAAAATCTACTGAGGTATCAGTTTCACAATTTCATCAGCTGTGAGTCTGGTGGTGTGAGAGATGGATGATTGTATTGAAGTGCTTGATGCTGGATATGCTTGCCGTGTAAATATTCTCACAGCAGTTATTTGTTTTTATAAGGCACATGATACACTCGATGTTCAGGAACACATTATACTAATATTTGGATTATGAATCATTTGATATGAGGAGTTAACTAAAATGCTTGTACATGCTTTCTAAGCCTGTTCATACATTTTCTCCAAGATGTTCCTCCATGTGTGTTTGCATGTTGTCATGAGAGCACACCTTCCTGTATGTGTGGTGCGGGTTTCGATGTCCCATCAGCCCTTGAACACTGACCCAATGTCCAGTATGTGAATTGGCCATTTCTCCAGGCCCTGACAGCTGGGGGGCAGGCGTATCGCTGCCTGCCTGGGCAGACAGCTGCTCCTTTCCCTCGTCCTGCTCCTCTAACAGTGGAGCCTTGTGCGGCGTCCACCTCTCCTGAATGTCAGCACTCATGTAACTACCTCGCGCTCGCATCACAAGCTCTGTGCGTTTCTCTTCACCTCCCCCGTCTGTCAGATCGCTCTCTTTCTCCCAGAGGAGCGCTCTGTTTATCTGTCGCACATTTGCACCTCTCCTTTGTTTATGTTTCCTATCGTCTCAACTTTCCACAAGCAGGCTGGTAGGTCATAAACTTCACCGCTGCAGAGTGAGAACTTTGCCGTATAGTAAACATCTTGCCACATCCACAGACATGAGCCATAATCCATCACCTTATATTATATACTAGAATACCCTCTCACAAAACATCTGGTCCTTACAAGCTGTAACTATTGATTTGTAACATTTTATTTCATAATAGATAAATGAAGAAAAAGCTTACCACTACTGTCATTTAGGTGCACATACTGTGCAGTATCTGATACAGTGAGAGCGCTTGTGGTATTGGGTGGGTGTCATATTCTAACCTCATATTTAGGAATGCAGCCTGTGTGTATTTTTGTTATGAAGGAAAATTATCTCACGGGTGAAAATAAGCACCTTGGACATGGTTGAACTTGCGCTTGGAAGCATGACACCATGTCAAGTCCAGCTGAGGAATGCCGAGGAATGCTAATGCAGGAGGCACTAAGTTAGGCTCCCACATCAAGACATGAAGGATGGGGCCGATCCTGTCAGCTCGTCTTCAGAGGAGAAGGCTGCAGAAGGATCAGTCACACTCTGCTTGCAACATGACTGATCTGAGAGGTCAGAGGGCAGCGCTGTAAAGGCACTGAGTGGAATAAAGATGCATCAATGCAGCAGAGTGGGGGGACTGCAGTGATTTATCCTCCAGCGTAAATACAGGACAGAGAAAGAGACAAGAGGAAAGAAAATGGAAATATCAATCAGGCATAATAGAAATGAATTAATCCCGTCACACTCAGGCTGTTTTTTCAATTATGGCAAAGGATCAATTAATCTATAGTGAAGTCACTGATGAATACACACCTTCATATATAATGCCCTTAATGGCAAACATGATTGCAAATTCAACAGATGTAAGTCTCTTGGTGGAATTTGTGTGATGCTGCTTTGGCGCGACGTCAAAGCTAATCCAATTAAACATGCAATGCCAAACATATCTCCTTTTATGCATGAGAATATCTTTCATCTTTTCATCTGATTTTTGAATGTCTCATTACAAGATGTGTCACAGAAATGTGCAGAAATATTCACAGGGAAATTTCTCACGGGAGATATTTGGTTTGATTTGAACAAAAATCTACTGCATTGCAGACCAAACCTGCAGTCAGGTTTTGTTTTGCACTTAAGTTGAAAGTTGAAAGCTTATGCATCCAATTTCTCCATCCAGCCTCAGAGTTTATTCTTGCCTGAAGCCATCATATATTTCATCGTATGAATGTTACTGTAAGGAAGACCTACACAAGTTTGCGCAACTACTCTGGTGCTGCTTTCAGTGCATATAAAATGTCTGTGTATACAATCTACAGACTGTGAACAAAAAAACATTTCTATGAAGTTCATTAGAAATTAATAAAAGACTTTTTTCTTGTGGGAGTCGATGTGGCTAACTGGGGTCTTTAAGTAGACATAACGCATGTCAGGGAGCCACCAAAAACAAAAAAACATTTACATAAATAAAACAAACCATGGCTGAAATAGATGTGATGTGAAGTTAAGTTAATATTCTTTAAGTGTTTTTGGATGTGATTTTTGTGTAAAATATTTAAACATGGACAGGCAATTTCGCACAGCAGATCGGCTGCTTACACTTCATGCAACCAACCACAACCACAACCCCCAACCCAACTGATAAAAGTTCACACAGCTCCAAGAAAAATTGTAAATCTCTCACAACTTCTCGCTCCACTTGTAACTCTCTCAGGACTGTCTGTTTCCTTCAGTCTTTCACTTGGTGAATCCATCCTAAACAATGGCTAAGTGGGGTAAAATGCCAAATGCCAAAATGCTGCCTAGAACTCCACTCTTTTGAATAGTATTTTAACTATTATCTATAGGTAGATGTAGGACTGTGATGAGCAGCATTAGGTGGATAGAGTTCAGGCTCTAAACAAAAGCTTAAAAATATTTTTTGTCTTACATCCAAGACAACAATAAGTTTCCTTTGAGGAAAAACTCTCTGCAGGGTTCCCACACTTTTAGTGTGTCATGGCGAGTAGAGCTCTGTAATTTAACGGGGCTTTAATAAGCCATGATTATCAGAGCTTTTAATGCATGCACCAATAATAGTGCATTCTTTCTGATCCCACACAACGCGCCAATAGATCTTGGCTGTTAAATTACCAGAAGTGTAGTTGGCACGCTCCTGACACACTTGGCAGGGCGCACCTGACTGTGATCTTGCTGTGCTGCTTGGTTCAAAGAAAACAGCCCGTGGTGTCTTTTCGTGTGCACAGAAAGTGGAGGGACGAAAAGTATTGTTGACCCCCTCTAGTTCAGCGCCAGTGCGCAGCAAATTAATTCAGCCCTTCTTTGGCCCACTGTTTCTCTCCTTCTGTGTATCAGACCTCAGATTAGTCAAGAATTAGTGAGCTAGCCTCAACAGTATCCCTCCGCCTCACTCCCTGCTGCCGTGGTCTTCTTTCTTGGTAGGAAGGCAAACATTAGCTTGGTTGACAGAGCTTTGATTGGAGACTCAATATCAGCCAGTGCAAACCCCCCAGTACTGGGTGTCGCAGTGGGCTGTGGCCAGTGGCAGTGCAGGGTCTAACCTGTGTAAAGGCAGCAACAGAGAGTTCACAGATCTGGCAGGGAGTTGGACTGTCAGGTCCTCTGAAGCTAGGGCTTATGCTACTGCTACAGCTACTGACTGGGTGTTTGTCTCTGGAGCTGCTCTCTGCTCTCCTCCAGGAAATCTGGCTTTCACTAAAGAGATGTGCATGTGTAGAACAGCCAGCAGGAATGCCCTCTCTCTGAAATGACTTGTTGTTGGCCAAAGTCTCCCGTCAAGGCCTAGATTTTCTAAAGCCTGAGAACAGAGCCAAGAGGAGGTGCAGAAGTGTATGTAAGCGAATGTGTGTATCACACTGGCTAGCTCATCGCCACTGCTTTGCATTCCGTTTTGCACTCTTCTTTGCAATCCGCTCATTTAAGATGGGCTAGTTGTACAAGTGGGTGGGCTCAGGCCCATTAGGCCCACCCAGTACATAGCACCTGCCAGAGATGATAGTTGGATAATAGTCATGTCGTGAAATTTTTTGAAGACATCCATGTCCTCGTCAAGATGAACTGTAATGACTGTAGTTGATCCTTTAACTTTTCATCTGGCACCATCATTAGGGGTGTAAATCACCAGTTTCATCACTATACAATATTATATCGCTTCTTTGGACAACAATACGATATTTGGTTATATTACAAAGAGAAGTGATAAGATTTTGATTCGATGCGACTTAGGGGCCTGCGATCCATATGAAATGATATTATCTGCCCATTAAACACAGTCTTTACAGAAGAAGCTGCCACCCCTGTCTTTTATGCCTTTGGCCATAAAAGATAAAAAATACACATAGATAATATAAATAATTGTAAACACTTAAAGGGATAGTGCACCCAAAAATGAAAATTCAGCCATTATCTACTCACCCTCATGCTGAGAACACTCTGGTGAAGTTTTAGAGTCCTCACATCCCTTGCGGAGATCAGCGGGGGCAGCGGCTAGCACACCTAATGGCTGACGGCGCCCCAGACTAACGTCCAACAACACAAAATTGAATCCACAAAGTATCTCCAACATGCTCATCCGTAGTGATCCAAGTGTGCTGCAGCCCCGACATAAAAAGTTGTTTCGAAAAACGTCATATGAACTCTGTTTTTAGCCTCGCTGTAGCCTGTAGCTCTGACTGCTTCTCTGTGCTCTGTGCTCACGTGTGCATGCTTGCGCGAGACCAGCGAAAGCATGAGCTTTGCTCACCCATGTTTACATCATGTGACACGTGCACCGCAGGGAGAGACAACAGTAACCACAGTAGCTAAAAGATAATTTGCACTACGGTCTTTAACAAAGGACAGCCCAACATGTCTGAAGACTTTGAAACTGAGGAGGAACAGCATTTCTTTGTTGAGCTGTATTTGTTTGAGCCCGAGTATACGGATGCGGAACTCAGGCTACTGGACGAAGCAGCCGCTGCAGCTCATGAGCCTCAGCATCCGCATAATACCGGAGTCGAGCACTGGAAACCTGGTGGTGTAGTTGTTTCAAATGCAAAGCAATGCCAATGGATGAGGAAAGTCTTTGCTGCTCGAAACAACTTTTTATGTCGGGGCTTCAGGACACTTGGATCACTACGGATGAGCATGTAGGAGATAATTTGTGGTTTCAATTTTGTGTTCTTCACCGTCAGCCATTAGGTGTGCTAGCCACTCCCCCCGCCGATCTCCGCAAGGGATGTGAGGACTCTAAAACTTCACCAGAGCGTTCCTCAGCATGAGGGTGAGTAGATAATGGCTGAATTTTCATTTTTGGGTGCACTATCCCTTTAAGTGCTGTAAAGTTAATTTTAAACTGACTCCACTAACACAAATAAAACAGCACTTGGTATAGGTTAACCTTCAGAGCTTTCTTCCAGAAAGACCTTTCTGGAATAATTCTTTATATTTCAACCCAAACCGTCATCTGTTTCCGAAAACTTCCAGACTATCTGGATTAAAGCTGTGAAACGAACTTCTCTCAACAGCCATAAAATATGGACTAACAACAATATCATTTAACAGAAGTATCAAAATCAGCTCAATAATAACTGTCAGGGTTCAGAGACAAAACATTTGTTTTTTGCCAGTCGCACATTAATGGCTTCAGCAGGTTTACATTACATAAATTAGCCAAGCGGCTAGCGGATTTTTTTTTTCTCTACTCACAGTTAAACAAATTACATGTAATGTTAATTAATTTTATTACTCACCATTGTTTAAAGTCACTGCATCTCTCGCTTTCTTCCTCCGAAATCGAAAATATTTCCATACTACTGATGTATTCCCAAATGGATACCGTTATCCTCTTCATAGTTCTCTTGGCTGCTTGCCATCTGCCTGCAGCTGTTTGATGGTAACACAAACTTTAAAAAATAAAAGCGTATCCTAAAGATGATGATATGGATCAATGTTTTCACTTTGCATCGATGGCATTGGATCATTGATCATTTAATCAATATATTGATCCAGAGTGGATTGTTACACCCCTTACCATCATCAGGTTTTGAGTTTGTCCAGCACTTTGGTTCAATCTGCAAAACTAAAGACTAATTCCCATCAGCCTCAGCTTCACTTTGTATTTACTGTTAATTAGCTAATGTTAGCATACTAATAACCTAAACTAAGATAGTGAACATGGTAATCATTATGGACCGTTTCATTGCTATTCTGTTGCTAGGGCAACAACTTTGGTCCCTGTTTACTTCCTGTCAGCTTCTGCATTAACATTAACATTCAAACAGGAAATACAAAGGGACCCATTTAGAATGTTTATGTTGTCCAGTTTGAAAAGATCTATATCTGCCAAACAATGGCATATTTGCATTGTTATTATAAGCTTGTTAGTGTTTAGCTCAAAGTACCACTGTGCCTAAGTACAGTACAGCCTCTCAGAGCTGCCAGCATGGCTGTAGACCTTAATCTGAAAATAACCTGAAATATGTAGATCTGCCTGCAATTATGCATTGACTTACTGCCCCTGAATAATTAGGCATTTAACACAGTTGGTAATAATCAAATAAATTCACAGTTTTCTTGTGTTTCTGGCACTGTTGTCCCTTTGAACAATATGTATTCACAACCTTTAATCTTCCTTCCTTTTAAACCAGTTAAAAACACATATAGCACAATTTACACTGCACCTCCCCACACTTACAGCAGAGTGTTGAAGAAATGATTAGAAAAGAATGAGCACTCAGAGCCTAGAAAATGTCAGGCAGTCTTTAAACCCTTGATCTCTCTAAATGCAAATCCTCAGAGGTCATGTGTCTCTCACGCATGTGCGAGCACGTTACCTCAATTTCAACGGCTTTGAATGCTTTCAAATTAAGATGTGTTGTGTTTGTATGTCTCTGGTTATTGTTTTGTTCTTTGTGTGTGACAGTTTTGTGATTTGTTTGGTGCCAGCACCAACTGGTTGAGCCAGCTTTTTCAGATCTCTCATTTAGAGGAAGCGTCTTCATGTGAATGCTGGTTTCGCCATCCTCCACACTTAACAATACATTCCTTTCAACGGTGCACTAAAACCCTCATATGTAATTCTCTGTATCAGTGTGAAGAAAACGCACAGGTCATCATAACTGTGTGTATGATTTCCAAGATGACAGTGATTTATTGTGGTGGCAGTTTAACTGCACATCCCCCACTCTTTAATTTTCATTCTTGCACTCTCTCTCTCTCTCCCTCAGCCTGCATGGCCCTTCCTTTAACATGTGAATTTGGAATGTAAACTATCACCCTGAGGGTCAAAAGGAAAAGGTCACCCATTTTCATGCAGTGCTCAGTATGCAAATTTCAAGGCAAATATCAGGATGTTGCAGCCAGCAGGCACACAATTAGATGACTAAGATTCCTCAGTTGGAGTGATGGTGAAAAAAGATGACTATTACTTTGATTTCAGAGAATAGATCTTCTCACATGCCAAAGCTAAGAGTTAATGAAGCATGAAATGTGCCTGTAACCTGTTCTGTTTTTGTCTTCTAAGATCTGATTTCACTCATTTTTATGGCACTGCAGCTGAAGGAGGAAAAAAATTGTTTGCTGTCACTCTTGTTTATGTGCGGGTATGAAGAATTTCTCTGTTCCCCTGCTCAGTGTAAATCTCAGGTGCAGGGAGGTATGTGCGTTTATGGAGCTTCCTGCAGAGTAGATTGGGGTAATTACACATCTAAAGTCCCTCATATAACAACACGCTCTTTGTCCCACCGACAGGGTGCCGAGCTGGGGATGGGGTCATGGAGTGCGTTCAGACAACAACAGTCCAAGGATCGGATTTAAATGTCTGTCATTGGATTCAAGACACACAAACAAACGTACACAGCATGTGGATGAGTGTGCAAACACACAGATATGTGTGGAGGTGTGTCAAGTGTGCAGAGTGATGCCAGGCTGTACATTTTATCTTTTGTTTTAGTTTAGGAACTTTCCTCTGCTCAATTTTTCTTCCACAGGGCAATATATAGTACCATCTTGAAGGGTTGTTGATTTCAGTGCAGTTGATCCATTGTAAACTTTCCAGTAATGCATAAAATCTTGTTTGCATTATGCCCTGGAGGTCATCAGTGGGTGGCATTCGAAGAGCAAATGTCAGAGATGGGGGTGTAATCAAAACAGGGAAGTAAAAATATTGAAAAGCTCACAGAAAAAAATGAATGATTCTGTAAGATTCCCCAGAGACTTAACATTTTTCTTTTAAAGGTCAGGTTAATATTCAAGAAAGACACATTACCAAATAGCACACCAGTTTTTTTCCACCTCTACAGAATACAGTGACACTGCTTAGTAGATGCAAACAGACGCTCCAACCTACATCGTGACTTCAGCTTGAACCCACCACCTCCAAAGCAGAAGCACAAACCCACATGGAATCACGACATTGCTGTAGGTCTGATAATTACAGCAACAGTTGTGGAATTTCATAAAAACAGCAAATATGCACTGTTCATATGTCAGTCAGGAGAGAAGAGTGTGTAGGTTTAGAAAACCAAAGTGACTGCTAAAGATTACATTTATTTGTAGCACATCAGACAAGTACATATTTCTTTGTGATTGTATCATGTAAGAGAGGCGCTGTAATTGCTCTATGTTTTCAGTTGATAGCGTCATCATCATGACAGTGACTATGTGTACATGCACAAAAATGACAGTTTTTGCCCTTTTTCCAAAAAAGACAACATTCCTAATAAACCGTTTACATGGCTAATGAAAATGCATGCTCCACTAACATTCTCATTTACATGCAGCCGTGCATACTCTGCCATATTTACACAAATCCAACAACCTGTTGACATCCAAGCCTTGAATAGGTTGGTTTTTCCTTCTGACCAGAAATCTAGGCTTTTCTTTTGGGCATAAATCTGTACCTCACAGCCTTGGCTGGAGGGGGGGATAAATAACATAACATAAGATAAATAACATAAGGCTATTTGGTTTGTTCAATAAAAGGACAAGGTATAGACCTGTTCTATAGGCCTGGATATGAAGCGTCCATAGCACCAAATAATATAATGGTAGTTTCTAAAGAGCTAAGACGGGAAAAAAAAATCAGCAGTGGTGCGCTGCTGCTAGTTGCATATAGGGGAAACACTGCATCCAATTCTCCCACATAGTTGTCAGTTGGGTCTGAACAGAAAGCGAGAGAGATGAGCAGACACACGCGCACTCATACTTTTCACACAGAGACTGTGCTATAGGGCAGCTACAAAGTCCCTTTGTCATGCCGCCTTTGCATTTTTACACAGAACCAAACGACGGCAGTATCATTTTTTTCTGGTGTGTGATTTCGCTAAATCACGAGGTACGTGGCGGTCGTGACATATAACATATCCGCGTTGGCCTCTAGTGTGACATATAACATACGTATCAACAGCACTTAATAAACAATAACAAGGCCTAACATGGCAATAACAATCATTTACAGTTTGTAATTTAGTGGCCGATGGCTAAATACATATATATATATGTATATACATATACATGCCTCTTATAATTCAGCAATGTCCGCAATGCTGTCTACGCTGGCACAGTGGTGCAGTGGTTAGCATTGTCGCCTCATACCAAGAGGGTTCATGGTTCAAACCCAGAGTGGGGGGTTTGAACCCAGTGTGGGGGAGCCCTTCTGTGCGGAGGTTGCATGTTCTCCTTTTGTCAGCGTTTGTTTTCTCTGAGTACCCCGGCTCCCTCCCACAGTCCAAAGACATGCAGGTTAAATTGCCCATAGGTGTGAATGTGAGCATGAATTGTTGTCTGTCTCTATGTATTAGCCCAGTGACAATCTGGCGACCTGTCCAGGGTGTAGCCCACCTCTCACTCAGTGTCAGCTGGGATAGGCTCCAGACCCCTAAAAGGATAAGCAGTTATGGAAAATCAATAAATGAATGAATGTCTAAAATCACACACCAGAGTGAAATGATACTGTTGTAGTTTGGTTCTGTGTCAATTTCAGTATTACATATAAATAAAATGCTTGACGTCAGACAAAGGTCTAAGTATCAGAGGAAGTGACTCACTCCTGTCACTACAAGTGAGCGAGAAATGGGGCTGATGCAGTCTTGCGAGTGGTGTTCACTTAAACAACAGAGTAGAGAGAGGTCACTGGACTGGCAGGAGGGCATAGACTTGTGTTTGTGAAGAGCCTGAGGTGTTTTAACGTAAATCAATGTGAACAGCTCACAGGTTTTTCCAACAGTGTTATCCAGGCAATATGAACATGCTGGGGACACACGCTGGCTCGTAGCCCTCCAACAGTGAGAGGATGAAGCGTAAACCAGACTTGATCTGACACAGCACCTCCTAAACAGCAGTGAGCTGATGCAGCTTTAACACACCTTCAGCTTCCATATCATTTCCCTAAAGTGCAACAAAGAGCGGGATGGGAGTTGTTGTTTTTTCAGTCAGTGCTTCCTGCCCAAAAAGCTTCACCCTCTGCCACCCTGGAGACTAGAGAATGCAGTGTGTGTACAAGCTCTCCTAGACTGCATTTTTGCATTCCTTTGCTTGGATTCAGTGGGTCTTCAGAGGGCCATGTATAGGAAGTGTGTAGGCGTCAGTAAGCATTAATAAAAACTATCCTGTGCAACAAGAGTTTTCAATTTGCAGACCGAGATGTGAAGAGCGCCTGTGAAAACGTGACTCCAATTTTGGGGATTTTCATGTTTGCACTTCAGTCGAAGAATTACATGCTTCTCTGGGGCTTGAGAAACCTCTACCACATTTGGTCTTATGAAACCCTTTGAAATCCCACAGGTTAAACTGAAAAAAATATGCTTGGTGGTCATGCTTAAAACAAGACAGCTTTCCTTTACTCCTGAAAAATCTGAATTTTTGGATAGTTCTCACTCAACAGTGGTGATATGTGGTATTCTAAGCTCTTTGAAATGGGATGAAGGACACATGTGTACAGCAAAAGTGTCATTGTTCCAGTTTGTCTGTTAGTTAGTGTCAGAATGGATTCAGAGACAGAGTGAAATGAGACAGAACATCACTATCAGAGATTAGATTTGTGAGGAAAAGAAACAGTTGAAGATATTTGTTTAATGATTGCAGGCATTCTGTTTCACCACCCTCCCAGCTGTCCGGGGCACGGGTTGTTATGACAAGAAACACTGTAGAGTTACGTCAGCTGTCCAGACCCTTTACCATCATGGTGCTTCAAATGGAAACACAGACATGCCGTTGGAATCTACAGCTCCAAGGTTTTCGGGTCAATGGGTGAACATGATCCTGACAGGGTTTACGGAGATGTAAAGTAGATGAAAATAAGAGCACAGCAAAAACAATATGAGAACTAGAATTACTGCTTTGCGGTTGTATGCTTCCGCAAACCAGTCCAAGTTGCACTTACAGTTTACATCCATGTCTGTAGAAACATGGATGCTTCCCACACATCTTCCCCCCGGCATCACAGAAGATTTAAACAATTCAGCATCTGACCAAATTTCTTTTCTTCTGTTCCTGAGATATGATGTTGAGTAATGGCCAGAAAAAGTGTTTCTGCTGAACATCATGATATCACAGTAATGTTGACCTTTGACCTTTTGGATAAAAAAATGTCATCACCTCATCATTTAATCCTATTAGACATTTGTGTGAAATTTTGTCATAATTAGCGCAAGAATTCTTGATTCATGGCCAAAATACATGTTTTGTGAGGTCACACTGATGTTGACCTTTGACCTTAGATAACCAAATTGAATTGGTTTATCCTTGAGTCCATGTGGACATTTATGCCAAATTTGAAGAAATTCTCCTTGAGATATCGCATTCACAAGCATGAGACAGATGCAAGGTCACAGTGACCTTTGACCAGAACTTTAAATCAGTTCATCAGTGAGTCCAAGTGGATGTTTGTGCCAAAGTTGAAGAAATTCCCTTGATGCGTTCTTGAGATATTGCATTCCTTAGAATGACACTGACAAACGAAGGGACAGATTAAGGTACATTCGGAGGTAATGGATGGACAACCTGAAAACATAATACCTCAGCCACGGCTGTCGCTGGCATGGAGGCAATAAAAAAAAGAAAATAAACTGCGGCAATGCTGGTTGCTGATGTGGAAGGAGCGATCTTCGTATTCATTACCCCCCACTTCTGGGCAGGTGGCTCTCACAATAAGACCTGCTGAGTGAAGTACTTGTGTGAGATTAATAGTTGTGATAAGGCTGTAATGAGAGACGGGGGTGGGGGGGGGGGCAGGCCAGAATACAGGAGGAAGAGAAGAGACACTGCGAGAGAGATGAACAAAAGGGGCAGACTTTGAGAGGGAAACCCACCTGGCCACCAGCCAACGGGATGTCAGCGGTCTCTAGATTAGTGGCTATACATTACCCCAGCCTATTAAAATATTACGCACACTGATTGATGCTGACAGCCTGACCAGAGGGTGGTGACTGTGTGGGCAAATGTGTCTGTCTTCAGTTAGGCCTGCCGCTTCCAAATCCCAATTCTGTCGCCAAAAGTCTTGCAAACAACGTGACTGTGGATTTCCTGAGGAGTTCTGAGACAGATGTTTATGAGAAGCTCTCTTTAAATCAACAAAGAGGGATTAAATCATTGGTTTGCTTCCCCCGCCCTACAAAGACGATGTCTTTGTGGAAATCAGTTTGCGAGCATGTCTTCCTGCTTAATCACTGCGGTTCCTCTTGCTGTTAGGAGCAGTTGAAGTCATTGGGGATGCTGGCGTGGCAGCACAATGAACTCCAGTGACACATGACGGTCCTCCCTTGTAATAAACCCTAGGGATGCCCCACCCCCATCCACCTCCACCACCACCCTTATATTTACACCCCCTGCCTCACACACACCCATTTGAACTTGAAAGCTCTGTCAGCCAGATCAGTAAATAATTACAGGCAGCCAGGCAGGCAGCGAGGTAATTGAATGTACAGCAAGTTGAGATATGGTGATGGACAGATTCCCATTAACCAAATCCACTTCATTGCAGTTCTCCTGAGGGCAAGTTATGTTAAAACAGAGTCTAATCCACCTACAGAGGAGTCTGACGCCCATGCCAGCAAAGTAAACCAAGAGATTGACAGTATCATTCAGAGCAAGTTTACAGTGAGAGCAGCCTGCAGAGTGCACACCGTCACACCATGTCCTTACTGTTTTATTCTTCATCCTTGACCACCTTCGTTAGGTATGTTTCTGTTGAAGCAGTTTGTGTGTGTTTCCTACGGAGAGAGGCAGTCCCCTCCATTAAACACCATCTTCAGTGCAGCCTTTCACTCCAAACGGTTTAGCATGTGACTGTTTGATGAGATGTGCTTGTTTGAACTTCCGACCTTGTCCTGGCAGACCCATTCCAGCTGAGCAACCCCCACTCAAAGCTCAGTGGTTCAAGGAAAGAAGTGTAACGCATAGATGGTCCTGTCACATCAGCTGTGAAGGGCGTCTCATTTACCGCTCCGCTGTAGATTAAATTCTGGAGCCTGTCATGTACAATGGCTGTATTATATACTGGACAGAAAGTTGATTAATGTGAGATGTGACCAATGGAGAAGAAAGCCTGGCTTCATTAAAGAACTAGAGGGGCTGGACAAAATAATGTGAACACTTCACGAAACTTAAAGGGACAGTTCACTTCAAAATCAGATACACATATTTTTCCTCTTATCTGTTGTCCAGTTTGTCAGTCTGTATTGTTTTTGGTGTGAGTTGCAGAGTGTTGGAGATATCGGCAGCAGAGATGTCAGCCTTCCCTCCAATATATTGGAACTAGATGACACTCAGCTGGTGGTACTTGAAGTACCAAAAATTGCATTTGAAAAACTCAACAGCAATGTCTCTTTCCAGAATGAATGACCTGGATACTAGAGACAATTGACAGACCTTGTGGAGAGCATTTCCATGTAGGAACTAAATTGTTTTTGCCAAACTACACCCACCAACCATTTCACCCCGCAGAAAGAAGCATCCATCTACTCATGGACAAGAGGCTCGTACTTGTGACAGCACGGTCACAAGAACAGTCCCTTTTAACTTATACATAAAGGATGAACCAATCCGAATCAGCAGTGCAAACAGTTCTACCAAGGTTGGTCACATGTAGCAAGACTTGTAAACATATATGTCATATCTCTGTTTAATCTTCAGCAACTGTTGTTCCACTTTTACAGCGCTGTTTGCCTGTGTTTTGGATTTTTTTTTTTTTTACAAGATTCAAGGAGAAAAACAACAGCATTGGTTGTTAAGTCAAAACCTTAAAATTACAGGGTGACGTTGTGGTGTGGTTTTAGTGTCCTAAACTTAACCAAAGTTTAACCACAACGGTAGCAAGTGAGAAAACGCTCATATTAAGTATTTTATCAACATTTAGATGTGGTTTGTAAAGGGTGCTGGTATGGTATAGGTCATTTTAGGACTCATATAATGACTCATAGGTCATTTTAAAGGTCCAGTTTTGTTGTTTATGTTGAGGACTTTTAAGTTTCCCTTTCCATATTAAATCATTCCAGTGTTGTTTTGTGTGGTGCAAATTTGCAATTTAGATGATTTGGTCTCTTTCATATGTCAAAGTGCTGATTGCCAGACTTCATTTATAGCTGACATGCTCCTGATTGACTTCTAGCCCCTGATCAAGTTACCCCAGCGTCCTCTTTCATGAGGTGTTCAATTATTTTCTCCACTGTGTGTGATGGTGTTGTTTATTTTCAACTTTATATGTGTAAATGTGTGTGGTTAAATATTTATACCTTTGCAGGATGCGTCTGTCTGCGCACTTTTGTTGAAACCTGCTTGTAGAGTCTGTCTGAAACTGTATCCCAGTGTGTGACAATGGAAAGGTGATAGCAATGAGTCTCTCCTGTTTCCCTGGGGGACCCATTAGACGAGACAGCATTAAACTCTCGAGTAGACACAACAAAACATCAAAATAACAACATACAGGCATTTGATTAGTTTGGCATGTTTTTTCCTTATCCTTATTTTTGGAAAGAGTATTGTTCTGCACATTCCTCCCATCAGTAACTTAACACTCATCTTATTATGTTAAAAGGAGCTGGAGTGCAATATTCACAAAACAGTTACTAAAAACAGTCACTATTAGAGATTGGTGGGAAGTACTGTGAGCAGCAGGAGTTGATGTTTCATTTGTGTGTCTGTTAGTCTCTGTGTGTGTTTTTGTGTGTGTGTGCCTGTAGAACAGATGCTGTTGCCTCAGTCTGCCTTGTGTGTCCTGTGGGAGTCCTTCATGTTTATTTCATCAGTATTGCAGAAGTATCACCTCTCCTAGTTCTAAGGACACTGTGCAAGGGTCATATACTTATTTTGTTGAATTTATTAAGGGTTCAGTGTGTAGGATGTAGGGGGATATAAAGGCAGAAATGGAATGTAATATAGTATAATAGTAATATAGTAATAAGTAGTAATAACTATGTTGTTTTGTGTATAATCACCTGAAAATAAGAATTGTTGTGTTTTTGTTACCTTAGAATGAGCTGTTTAGTAGTTTGTGGAGATCGCCATGTTGCACTACTATGTTTTTATTGTAGCCTCGAACAGACATACCAAACACTGGCTCTTGGTAGGGGCATTCACGTTTTTGCCACAGCCACCGCAGTTAGAAGCCTATTTGCAACAAGTAGTGTCGGAAAAACATGCATTTGTAACATGAAACTGCTTTATTCAGTGTTTTTACCAGTTTAAATCACCGGGTCCATTTGTTTTAAAGAGAAGGAGACCTTTATGGATAATTCAGCTCCTGGTAAAAACCTCCTGAACATCTTGATCCTAAGTTATCAGAGAAAAAAGGTGAGCATACATTAGCACGTGATGGGCAAGCCCCCTGTCTCTGACCTGCCAAACAGCGTCACAGAAAGACTGTTTTTTACGTAAAACCGCTTTTTTCAATGTTTTACAGGTTTTAATCATCTGGGGACCTCAGTTATAAAACTCCACACTAAATGTTTGCATATGTGCAAATGAGGAAACGTATGTACGCCAAAAAATATTCTGATTTATAAAACTGTGCATACGCCTGCAATGCACAGTTCTCTTGATAAATCCCAATTCTACATAGAATTGTCCGCACATGAAGCAGCCTCATATCCCGTCCTCTACACGCCTACGTTCAACCATAAATGGTCAGTGCAAATCACCTAGTAATTGCGGATCCATGAACGTGAGCTGGCTCAATGGTTCTTTACGGTAAATCATGTCAATGACTGAGAGGAAAAACTAAGAAAACGAATATTCCTGATGCAGAAATCGAGGTGCTTGTGGGTGAGCTGGAGGTTAGAGGGCACATAGCCTATTGTTTGGTGGGCAGCAGGGTCACAAACTAAAGGAAAGGCAGTGAGAAGGAACATGTTGCTGCTGCTTTTAATGCAGTGATGTCATCAAACAGGACACTACCTGAAAAAAAAGAATTGCACCCTGACGTCTTTGCTAATTTAAGCAATCCATATGCTTAGGTGGTGAAGATGTGCTGGTTGAGAAGTGGAGTGCTGCACACTTGTGTTCCCTGCAGACATTTTACACAAAAAAAAAATCTATTTGGAAGCTAAAATAGTACAATGTGATATATGCACAGTATTAGAAAAGATGATTGAAAGCTGACACAGTGTACTGCAGTTATTTAATGCTGTTCAATGTTATCTTGGAATTCTACAACCGACGATGTTAATTTCATCAGTTAGCCTTGTTAACGTGGTTTGAGGTAAAAATAACTCAGTATATTCACGCTTATTATCGGGTAAAGAGAAAGCCAAACTTTCTTGAATCCTGTCACCTGCTTCAACCTGGCATCATCCAGGTGTGCATAGTGTGCTCCACAGCTGACAATGAGTGTCAGCAATATACAGTCTGGCCCCGATCTGGTTTTGGTGGTGGGAATGTGATGATGAGACAGCACTGATGAAATATTGAGTGGAATTTAATTTGAGATTTAAGGTTATATATCTTTTAAATTTAAAAGGTGCTCAAGAAAAAGTTATGGCCCACTTGCACAAACAAACACTGCTGCACTTGAATGTTTATGATGTGTGTCTAAAAGAAATGTGTGACATGAGGTGAATTTAAATGTGTGAGAGATCATTATACGTATAATGATTCCTCTCACATCTAATTTCTGCAATCTGGCTTCAATTCACCACCTCACCTTCTGTGTCACCAGTTTCCCCTGTCTATTTCTTTATAAATCCTTATTTATGCTTAGAAAGTGGCATACGCACATTTCAAGCCCTTTTTTGTGTGTACACAAGGGTTATGAATGAGGCCCCTGATCTAAGGAGACCTCTGTTGATAATTTGGCTGACAATTAACACTGAAGGAATTCTAACCAGTAGAAGTTTCAGCTGGTTGCAACCTGCAATCCTGATTGCTAGCTGCTTCTAAATCCCCCTAAATCTTACACACTAAACCTTTAAGTGTAAACAGACATACATTATCTGCATGTAATGATGTTTTTTAGAGGGTCAGTTTACCCAGATTTAAAAAAAAAAGAAAAGAAAACCCATAACTTTCCTTATACAAAAAAAAAAAAGATTCATCTTCTGTGTGTTTAAAATATTAAAACAATCACAGCTGACAGAAATCTGAATTGATAGATACCTCTAGGTGTACTCTGTGATAAAAAATGTGTTTTGTGACATTTGTGTAATAACTGTTCTCACACCAATTTCCATGGTGTGAGTCTGCTAAACCATGTGGAGCATGTACACGTGGAGTCAATATAAGATATTATTTTTGGCAGAAGCGATGGAAAAATGCCTGCAGTGGTTCTTTGCTGAAGGGTAAGATGCTTTTCTTTAATCATTCAGACTGGGAAGCAGGTGGACCTGGAAGGGTTCCCACACAAAATTATAAAATGAAACCTAAATTCCAAGCATAGCTCAGTCATGTGAGCATGAGTCACCACAATGGGTGCGCAGACATTAAAGGCTATAGTTAAATCCCTGCACACCAATCTAAGCATCTGAGCTACCGGCATCACTTGCAGAGAAAAAGGGACGCGCTGCCTTTAAGCTGCAGTGTAGGAAGTGTGTTTTAGTCAGAATAATGTCTGTCTTATCAGCTTAAGTCGGAAGAACTTTCTGTTTGAGACTACGTTTAGGTTTCAACACAAAGCTATCAGTGGGCACTGCCATTAGCAGGAAATTTGTGCACATGGTAAATAAAGCGCAGCTTATAGGACCATATTGTCGGTTTTCCGTTTTCGAGCTGTACCAGTGAACGCTGTATGAGAAGGCTGTTCACAGATGAAACATAAAGTAGCCAATTATTTGGAGACAGCTTGTGAGAAGAGAATAAAGCTCTTTATTGAGATCATCTGATGGTATTTAGTAGTTCCTCATGTGAACAGTTCATTATCACCGCCAGGCGCAAGTCTGGAGGGGATTCTGTGTTAGTCTGTGTGCCTGTGTGAGTGTGTTTATCTGTCTGTCTGCAGCAATTCTCACAAACTACTGGAGCAATCAGCCTAATATTTTGTGTGCACATTTATGACTGTATGCTCAAGACCTTTTATTATTGCAATGATTCACAATTGTTGAAAAACCAGTTTTATTAACTATTTATTGTCATTGACTGCTGACTTGTAACTCCTCTTAACTAGCTGGTAGAGGCCAAAAGTTTCCAGAAATCAGCTCAGCTAAAAACAACTAGCCTTACTTTTTGTTGAAGGACAGATTTTAGCCTTTGTCATGGCTCAAAAACTGACTTCCATGGAAAAGTTTGGTCTTCTTTTGAACAGAAGCATCTGCAAATTAATTCCATACCCAATATGTTATGATCCAGTAAAGTTAGGCATGATATGAGATAAATAAATCCCTATTTCTTGTTATCTTCGCCGCCATCTTGACCGCAAGAGATCCAAAAAGGACAACCCACTCGCTGAAACATGCTGTGTTCAGGCTGCAACCTGGTGTGTTCGTCTACCACTTTTTTGTGTTTTTTAGTTGTGTTAATTCTTGTTATGTCCTACTTTGTTATGCTGTAGCCCACAGACACAGTTAATACTGTTAAAAGTCCAGTTATATACAACATGGATCAAAGATTTGTGGCTGTGTTTTAGTCATAATTACATAGTATCTATATTTCACATACAGTGCCTGTGAGGGGGAGAAATCAATCGGCTCTGTGCAGCGTGCTATTGCTCCATCAGAATTAGACAAGGCATGTATTTTTATCAATTTCTTTTCTTATTTTATTTTAAACGTGGTCAGGCACAGCTGCCTGGCAGAGATCTGCACTATCCCACTTTTCTAGTTTGGGATATTGTTGCTTTGCATATTTTTACATTTTTTTAAAAAGAGGATAAGCCTCTTTCGGACGTCTTTAACCTTGCTTGCCAATGTTAGCAATGATTCCAACAAGATGGTGCTTGCCCAAATAAGTACACAAGTCGAAAACAAGGACCAAGGATACATACAAAAACTTTGTCCTCATTTCAGTTTGACTTTAATATTACTAAATCAACTTCCTGTGATATTTTTTTTTTATAGTGTCCTGGTTTGTCCTCTGTTTTTGAGCTTGGAGCTCATATGCTGCTTCTCTGCAGCCTGCTTTGCAAATGTCATATGTCAGAGTGTCCTTGAACGCACCAACAAGGAGAGTTTGTTAAACTGTTCCCAACTTGCAACTGCATTAAAAAATAGGACAACCAAATGTTAACTGTGATGGATTACCTGCCGCAGAGGTCACCCTGCATTTCGGTTGATTTTTATAAAATGTTCAGAGTATGATGATGTTGTATGGTCGTTTACTGCCTCTAAGCTTTTTTATTTTCCTGTGATGTGATGTCATGTGACTTCTGTCATTTGTGGCTTACCAGGTACATTCTGCTCATGCACCGTCTCGTTCACTCTTTACATGCTGGATTTGAGAGTGCGTTGCTTCAGCCTGGATTAACTTCAACTATATTTTGTGTTTGAACTGCTTTTGTGAGGCCAGTGTGCATTTGCTCTCTCCGTGTTTACCCAGATAGAGAAAAGAGGTACGGTCAACCATCTGGAGACATCTGCTCCACTTCCAGCCAACACAATCAGGTCAGGAGGAGTCTGCAGTCCAAACCTGCAAGGGCCCTCTGATCGCAGATCAACCTCCATACTGTACCTGAGGGACAGATAGGAGGAATTCACAGCAATTCAGACAAGTCTAATTATAGGATTTATATCTTTGTGGACTGTGGATGAACTAACCAAGTGTGCTGCTATGTATACTTTCTGGGGACCAAAAATAGAGGTGAGAGGGGGAACTGGAAGCAGGAAATGAAGGAGGGACTAAACTTGACAGAGATGAATGTGGGAAGCCTCCATTTATCTCTGATCCTGTCACTTACACGACTGCTCAAATACAAAGACGGAGAGAGAAAAAGCAGAAGCGTGATCTGAGTTTAAAAAAGGAAAGCAAAGTCTAATAAGTAACACTACAGTTAAAGCATTTCTTTTCATCATCATATTAATAACCTATATTTGTCCTGACCAGACAGCACTGGCATTTGTTGGTTCAGGAATTAAAATCACAAACTGTGTACACAGCATATAACTTTGACACCAGAGAGTACTGTTCACATCCCGTCTCCTATCAACTTGTCAGCATTGGTGATTTTTAATAATATATTTTATTCTAACCTCAATCAAGGAGCTTTTCTTTTATCCATAACCATAAATTGACCTTAACCAAGTTGTAGCTGCAAAAAAAAAAATAGTATTTTCCTGTATGACAAAAAGGGCACCATATAAGAAATCTACATTCTAATGTGTTTTTTGTTGTTGTTGTTTTTCCAGATGATAGCTTCAGATATTTTCAAGTCAGTCTCAGAACAAAGGTTCACATGTAGTAGTTACGGCTCTTTGTACACTGACAGTAATTTTTGCCACCTCTGGGCAGGGGTGGAGATGTTGCAAACATTCGGGGGCTTAGCACAAACTTGAGCGGATCTGCGGGCATGCTTTCCCCAGGGGATTTTTTCTTTGCGCACCTTATGGCTGCTATATGCACTCATTTTTGAGACGTGAGATAATAGAATATCTAAAAATCTGTACATCATTTCAGAAAAACATTTAAGTTACTTTGGAAAACAATAATCCTATTTTGTATCTAATTGTCATTGTCATTCAGAAACTATAACTCAACAAATGTTGAGGATTCATTTTCATTCTTGTCAAAATTGTCTGCTGTTACCTAAGTAATTAAACCATCATCAACAGCATTGCTAATTCTGAAATATATTTTTGTTATACAATGCTGGAGTAGGGTTAACAGAATAAATGTTTAGCTGACAAATCTGGTACATCTGAGTCAGTGCCATAATACTCTGGGCTGCTCTAACTGCAAATCAAGGATCCCCATCAATGCCAAGTAATGTTTGATTTCTGCTTAATATATAAAACATTTTCTAATTACACAGTTGTGGATGGGGAGAGAAGATGGAGAACCATGCTGTAGATATGAGTTTTTGATACATTGCCCCCTGCAGTTTTGAATAATATCACTTTGCTGCAAAGAGAAACTGGCATGAAGTATAAAAGGTCCAAACATTTCCTTGTCATGATTCTGTGTCAGCTCATGTCTGTGCGAACTTCCGTGAGGAAAACATAACTGAAGCTTAAATGTGGTTGTTATTGTCTATGAGGCCAACAAAAGACCATTTGCTCAATTGAAATAGATTTACTCAGGGAATACCAAAGATCCAGGGATTTTGAGAAATCATTCAGAGCTGGAGCCCCAGAAGCCAGCCCCCTGCTCCGCCCCGGCATCTAGGAAGCAGAAACAAGTTGTGTACACAACACTGACATATCATCACCTTTTAAGTAGATATGGGGAATCTGTTCACAAACACTTATTTATACATCCAGCAGTTAATGGAGAAACATTGTCACGTTTCTGACCATCTGGTTAATCTAAGTTCAATATTCACTGTTTTTAGCTCAGTTTTTGTTCTCCACCAAATCCTGAGAGAGGCTTGTGGCTCCCAAGCTGCTAATGCTCCACTATGTTCACCAGCTAGCTGTGAACTGGTTTGGTGTTAGGCAGATAGTGTGCAGAGGGTTTATCAGGGGTTGTTCCCTGTAAACAGCTGCCTGCTTTGGCTGAAAATGATGCTACAAGTGGAACAAGGAACAAGGAAGTCATGAGCTGAAACTTACTATAAAACTCATCAAGCCAAAGGGAGGTACAGGTTTGGGGGTTAATTCTGTGTAGGTTTATCCTTGCTAATAACATTGTCACAGCAACTGGAAAAAGTTGTGAACCTGTCCTTAACTTAAACTTGTTGCCATGGTCAGGAATGGCATTCCATTTTATATTCTGAATGAACCAGCAGCACACCTTGGTTTAGTTTCCTCCTCAGTGTATAGACTGGAAGCAGCTGCTGGAGACATGAAAGAGTCAAAGCTACAGCATCGTTTCTATACATGGTTACTTTTTCTATGTATAGCTCACAACACCTACACACGTCAGGTGCTCTGTAAAGCTCTCCTTGTTTACTGATAGTAAGATGTTACAGAGAGTATTATTGTCTCCTTTCAGCTACCTCTGTGCATTATTAGCATTCAGCCAACGCCTCACTCTGTGAAGACCAAAGTGAGAGAGGATTATGTTTGAGCTTATTAGATTGAATCAGACTTAACAGGTTGTGTTTTGCTGCCGTCTTTGAAGACACAAAGCATCCTCAAAGATTTTTCTGCACAGATAACACGTTTTTTACCGCTTAAATTTTCAATAACCTTTCATATCTTATCTCCTTCCAAAAACTGTTTGTTTTTTTTCACAACTCAGCCACTGTTCTCTGACCTCACTCTACATTTCCCATTTCACACACTTTTCAAAAATCGTTCCCACCTACTGCTCTCAACCTTACCGATTTCCCATCAATAAGAAAGTATTTTTGTTGTGTTCCTCCTCTCTCTGCAGCTCTGTGGGTGTATGAATCTCTAGCAGCGATGTTTTATAGGCCTCTCCTAAATGATATGAGGCCTGCCTTCTACAGGAGAGGCAGATAAGAGCTTAATGCATTACCCTGCAGAGCAGCGTCCAGCGCTGGCCCCATAAATCACATCATGGTTGTACTTGAGCATTGACTGTGTGTTTGTGTGAACTGGTGTTGGTGGTGGGAGTGTGTTTGGGGGGATGTAGGTTTGGTGTGATTACAAAACACATGCATTCATATGCTTGATGATATATCACAAACACATGACGCTGTTTGGTGATGTTAAATTGATTTTTACCCCACAGCTTTCTTCAGCACAGCAGTTACACACACTGAAACACACCCTTGAAATGGCTAAGGAATTAAAACAAACAAAAAACCTCTCATATTAATGACCATGATGGAAGTCACGCCATCGATCATCACAGATTTATTCTGAGAAACGCATTTGTGTGGCCGACAGAATCCATAGGAGACAGAGGCAAACGTTGTCGACAGGGCTGACAGCGCAGCCAGAATGGAAATGAGCTAACCGGCGCCGAGGGAGCTGACAAGTGTCATCTCTCGCTTTGCCTAAAGATTTGTAAAGCAAAATGTCATTCTGGAAACATGATAGCAATTTATACGAGGGCCATGTTCAGACTGACTTCAAATCTACATGAAAAATCTCAGCTGCCTTATCCAGTTGAATGAAGCCGGCCTGGTGACACAGCGGGGGTGCCAATATAGAAGGCTCTGACAAAAACAGTTGTCTCACAAAAAAAGTTGGACCTGGCTTAACTCATGCTGGACTCAAATATAACATTACTTTATAAGTCATTGTATTTCTACTGGTTGTCCCAAAGAAAGGTTCAATTATTGTTGTGATGATTTGACAGAAATAGAAAATATTGTCCTGCAGTACTATAAACTACTGTACAGTGTTTTAGCATCTGTTAAGGCTTAAAACACATTGATCTGTTACTCAAACTGGACTTCCTGGATTGTATTTCATGTCCGTACCAACATAGCTGCTTGCCCCGTATATGTTGTTAAAAATGGTTTGCGTACCAATGGGTAAAGGATCTCTTTGGTTTGCAGATCTGCTCTGCTCTCGCTTTGTCTTTTTAGAAGTTTATCATTGATTTTGTGGGTTCTTATGAATGCTTGTACAGCCCTTCTGGAACATTTGTGCAGGGGAAAAAATATTTGGAGGGACCTCAGTTTCACTGGAATATATGTTTGACAATTAAATCTTTTGTTCCAGCTGATGTCCAGGTTGCAAGTTTTCTTTTCATAGCATGTCGAAGGCATGACCTGCCCTACTCTGACTCTGGTTGGCTTACCCTAACCCTTAGAAGTATTACTCCTCTTGCCTGAACCTTGTCACTTCAAGAAACGAAGGTAGCAAGTACCAGCCAGTCACAGGGAGAGTAGTGCGGGGCATGGCTTCACCATCCTAGGAAAAACAAGATAGCCTCCAGGTCATGGCACATTTACTGCCAAAATGGGGGAACGTCTTATCAGTTTGGTTTCTCAGCACCCAATATTGTATGACAAACACCACAACAACTACCTTAACAACTGGATTAATGACAGTGTATGGCTTGAAATGGCCAAGCAGCTGCTAACAGTACATGTTGGTCAAGGAACTGGGCTGACAGCTACCACAACAGCTATTGTTGGCACCAAATTTGGAGTCTGATTGGTTTATGCATTGTGTAGTTAACGTTACCCACCTTATACATTCTCTGTCTTAAACAGGTTGTTGTGTGGAGTGAATACTTGTAGGGCCTCATTCATGAAATGTGTGAAACACACCATTGCAGATTAATTTACACTGGACCCTGTGTGCATATTTGCCATGTGGAAATTTTCCATTTAACTGCACAACAATTTTGCATTGCACTGGTGATAAATATTTTAAGTCTGCTTGTTAGTTTTTATTTTTATCTGGTTTACAGTATAACACTGTAGTCAGATACCCTTTTACAAACGTAGTCATGGTGTCCTATCTAATTAAATATTATTACTATGTTGGCACTCAGTGTCTATTCTCACCAGGTGCTCTTGTCTTGCTTAATTCAACTGTCTTAAAATTCTTTGTGAAATGCAGTGCAAAATTGTTTTAATTAACCTTTATCACCTTAACACATTTTTGACTTCCAGATGGAAATGCACTATAGCAGAATTGTGTAGTTTCTATATGTGACTGAATGAATGTGGAGCACCGCGATTAGATGGATGAGAAAGTGACTCAATCTGTTTTCTCTAGTAGATGCTTAGTAGGACAAGCAAAGGAGTTGTGGACATGCCCTCCTTCCCCCATCCTGTCCAATAAGAGTCAGTGACCCCAGTGATCTTTAGAGACAGACATCATTGTTCACGATTGTTTTAGTTCCGTCATCTCTGTCGAGCCACCCAGTGCTGGAGTCCAGTATGACTGGATAGCCTCGCTGCTTCATCATGTTGGATTAAGTCAAGTGTCTCCACCCTGGCTGCATGCCAACAGAGGTCAGCCTGGGCGGCCTGTCTATGAAAACACAACAGTCTCCTTTCCTCTCTCAGTTACTCTAACAAGGAAGAGCACTACAGGGAGAGGAGGTTTACCTATCGTGGAGTTTTCAAAGATAAGTATCTCTGAAAGAGGCCCCGCTTAGTTCAAGTAGGATTGGTGCACTACTTCCAAGTATGTATGTGTACGTTTCAGTGCACTTGTGCAAGTGTGATTCATGCATATGTGTCTGTGTGTGTGTATATGAGAGAGAGAGAATTATGACGCACACAGTCTGTCAAAATTTTTATAACCATGTCAGTCTGGGTTAAATCCATCTGCAATCCCTATCGCCAGCTCCACCCTGTCTTAAAGGAGTGATCTCACCTTCCAGATGGCTCATTGTTCTCACAGTCAGTCTCAGTCTCAGCCCAACACACACGTAAGGTTTGCAGAAAGTGTATTTAGTGTGTTTACATGCACACTAGTAATTGAACTATAAAGATAAGGCATTGTCATGTAAATGTCTTAATCTGATCATTTTATGTTGTATGTATGTTACATTAATAGGAGCATAACACAAAGATGCTATTATTCCCATTGGACTGGAAGCCTATTTCTCAGAAGAACAAAACAAAACAAAAAAAAACACTCCCTGCAATTTGTTTCAGTTTCTCAGGTGTTTGAGCCTTTGAGCGCAGGTGTTTTCACTGACCCTTCACAGTGTTTCCAAGTGACGTTTGAGTGTTTTTCACCAACCCGGCTTTGCTTTTCCAGCAACTTTTGTGCCTTCAAACGTAGCTGTGGCTTCTGTGCCCAAAACCTACCTAGAGTTGTTGACAAATAAATCGTATCTGTGGTTCACAGAAATGTACAATGCAAACGTTTTTAAAATTTGTGATTGGGTTGTTTAACTGCAGGGAGTGTGTTTTTCTGAGAAAGAGGACTTTGGTACAATGGCCGTTTGTTTTTCAGATAACATGCTGTTGGAGAAATGGGCTTTTGGTCCAGTGGGAAGTTTTTCAGATGAACAGGGCTTGGAAATTTTGGGCTCTCAGAACAATGGGCAGTCCCCAGTAACACGAGTAAAGGAGAACATTGGACAGAATAAATTGGAGTAAAAGAGAAAGAAACATTTTTGAGTGGGCACCAAATCTTGTTAAAAAGAATAAATAGTTTTCACATTCCAAACTATAAAAGAAAAAAAATTGAAATTAAAAGTCTTTGCATTTGCTGATAATATCAATGAGATATTTCGAGTAAGATACCACACACCCTTATACCCTTGTCCCACCAGACAAAAAACCCACCAACACCTACTGATGTGGATTTTTGACTTTAATGGGATACAATCGGCATTCCTTCCCGGGACGATGTCTCTGCAGTAGTCAAGTGTATTTATCGGCTCCAGCTCTTATCGGCTCCAATCACCGAGGTGGAAACATGACACCTGGGTGGATGCACTAAATACTGCCAATTTTCTGGCACTATGCAGTGACACACTGCCACAAAGTCTGACCACCTCTGTCTAAGTAGCCCTCGAACATTGTTCCAATTTAGATAGCACCAGGTTTCTACTTCAAGATGACGTTAGTATGAGACGTAGTATCAACATCATCTGTCATCATTAGTTTACGTCAAATTGATAATGGCATTAGACATTGTCCTGACAATTATTATTGGTCACTCTTTGTCACAAAGTAATCTTAACCAAAAATCAACATCTAATGACATTGTTGGTTAGCTAGGTAACCATCGTAGCATTTTCCCTGGGCTCCATGCTACTTACTACCGTTTACTAAACCTGGTTTCCGGCTCATTTGTGACATCAAACGTATACACAACTCTGGTCTACTGGCAATAGGAAAGGAGTCTATAGACATGTTTAAAAAAATCCCACAGACAAGCTAATTTTGGTGAGAAAAGGGTATAACTATCAAAACAAAGGTGTAAATTCAGGTTACTGTGGACATCAGATTGCAACATATAAATGATTTCACTATCACCTCCATTTTTATCTAGTGACATTTTTCATTTGAAAACTGGCTCACACTTTATCTCAAAGCATCATGACATTGTCTAAGTGAGGAGATATTCATCTTGAGCTTTCTCATAGTGAAAAGGTATGAGCTTCAGCTATTTGCTATCTGTTTGCCATCTGCCTGCTCTACTGGAGACAATCCCCATTTACCTCCAAAAAAGCATTCAGTCGTAACCTTTTTCTTTTTTTACATTGCCTTGCTTCCTGTTGTAATCACGATTTCATGCCGCTGCCCCTTTAATGCCAATCAGTGCATGAGGAGGAGGGCAAAGTTTCCCTCACACAACAATCATTCCATTCAAACCTGGAAGTGTAAAGTAAACACAGCTTGCAATCTGCAACCGAAGATCAGTGTTTCCACTGTGGCAAACACGATGTGGAGAGTGTCATGCATTTGGTGTGGCAGGTAAACACACACCGTTGCCTGGCAGCGTCGTGATAAGGTGTCTGTGTTTGTGAGTGTGGGAGAAAAAGTTCTTATCTCCCCACATTTCCATTACAGGCAGGTGGGAATGTTGATGTATGTTAATGAACAAGTCAGACAAACTAACATAATCAGTGTTCCATAGGAGAGTCAACACTGTAGGCACACATGTACAGACACTCCCGACTGTCTCAGCACACAAAAAGAGCGATGCCTGTTATCTTCTGCATCCATTAAGTGGTTTAAGCTCTGCGCACTTGTCACGCGGTCAATTTCTAATGAATTCTCCATGTGAGAAATGGAGGCAATAAAGAGGAAGTAGATGAGAAGAAGACACCGTGCTGTGTGCAGACTGAGGCGTAATGAAAGCAGGGATATGTATAATGTATATTCCCCTGGCCATGGCCAAAGTCCCTACTCTGTATCATTTTTATGGCATGATCCTTCTTGGATGCCACCGCTCGGCCAAAGGGGAATTCAACTTGGCAACGCCCAAGCTGAGGGATTACATAGGTTCACTCTCTCTCTCTCGCCTCGGATTTCCATCTCTTCTCTCTCTGACACCATGCACCAGTCTCTTCTTTTCACACCATTCCTCCTCTCTCACCTTCTCTACTCCCTCTCTTTTTCTCCTACTTTGATTCAGCTCATGTAATCCATTCATCCATTTCTGTGGTACTCTCACAGGGCTTTAACAGAGGGAGCATGGACAGTGTGGTTAGAATACACAAACAAATAGTCTTTCATTAGCCCTCTCAGGAAGCCAAGAGGGTCCAACTGTGGACCTCACGTCTGGGGATCTGGGAGACAGTAAGAAGAGAGCAGAGTCCCCGAACATGAGGTGCCACAACCATATAAAACCAATGGTCAGTTATCTCTGCCAGACTTAAGCCTGGAGGGGATCATTGTAGTGATGTACAGTTGTTGAAAATCCTGTTCTATTGACTGTTTTATACCATCATTGGCTGCTGACTCCTCACTCCTCTTAACCAGCTGGTAAGGGCTGCAGGTCCTCAACAAAATCACGTAGCAAAAGCATAGTTCGGCTAAAAACAACAAACCTTACTTAGTTGGCTGCAGGCCTCATTTTGGCCTTCGCTGTGGTTCAAAAACAAGCAGCAACCTTGAGGGCTGGATAATGAAACCAACATGAAAGTGCCAAAAAGTTCCTAAAATGGCAGCTTAAGGCTGGCGCTAAAAGTGAATCAATCCCCACAGACACCCATGTTGAAATGCCCAGCTTTACAGCAGAAATAAATTCAACCAAGAACAGTTTTGATCTCTATAGCTAATTTCACTGTTCATGATAACTGTACAAGAAGTAAAGGTTCATCTATCTCACCTGTTTAAATGTTATTAAGGCTTAAAGTTATGCATATAGGTTTGCATGAGTGACAGGCTATACGAGATGTTGCCACAGTCTATGACGCTATGTTCACAATGGACGTATTAGTGCCCCGATATGTCAGTTGTCACACAGCCTCCCGTCAGCAGTCACCTGGCCATTCATACCAGAAGCACATATCTCCCTGCCACTCAGCAAATGATCCTGCTCCTATTCTCTCTTCTAATCATACGTAGAGCGCTGTCTCTGTCTGCTTTTGTGTCGGGTGAAAATTTCCGCTCCTTGCTCGCAGACCTGTCCCTTTGCGCCGCTCGTCGTTCTGCGCATTCTTCGCTCCGCTCCGCTCCATCATAAATTTTATCCCTCTCCACTCGCTCACCACTCTGCTCAAAAAAACTGCGTCGTACTACCCTAACCTGTAATCTTCTATTCACAAATAAAATGGGGTCTGCCCATTTTTCCGACAGCCCATTGGTCCGACAGCCCATTGTTCCGACCATATTAAACCCATTGTTCCAAAGTCCTGTTGTTCCGAAATCATCATGATGACCTGTGGTTAAGGTCTGGTTAGGTTTAGGCACAAAAACCCTTGGTTAGGGTCAGGAAAAGATCATGGTGTGGGTTAAAATGAAAAAGAAAGTGACAAACACATAAGCCGTGAGCCTGCTTCACCTCAAGCCTTTCCCAGCTGACCCAGAGCCGGTCGCGGCGCACCATCAAGGCAGAAATACACCCGCTGGGAGCCGTTCAGCACCGCGGAGAGCTCCCCACACAACCCCGACCCCAGAGTTAATAACAGGAGGTTATGGTGTTTCACTCTCTTCTCTCTATGACACTTGTATCTTGACCAGTAGCCTACTTTTGTTGCGTTGCTGATCCTCTATGGTACACAAATACAGTAATAATCACATATCGGAACAACGGGACGTCGGACTAATGAGAGGTCGGAACAATGCTACGACACCAATAAAACATGAGCTTGGTAGATTCTCCGGGGAAGCCCTCTCCCCACAGTTAGGGACCGTTCTACACGGTACTGCTGGCAGGGTGGAAATAAGTCAAAGTGTAGAGGAGACGGACCAGGTTAAGCGGCCGACCTCCGAAGCCCTCTCGCCTCTCCCTGCAGTTAGGGACCATTTATGTTGCAAAGATGCATTCTGGGTGGGGCATGAGCGACCGGAGCGAAATTGGAGCAAGAGATAAGGCTCCGCTCCACCTTTTAAAAAAAATAGCCGCTCCTCGCTCATCACAAAATCCTCCTGCTCCCCGCTCTGCACCGCTCACATGCTCTGGTGTCTGCAAATCTGTGTGTGTCCACTCTTCTCTCGCTCTCTGTTTAGACAAAGCTGACAAACATGGAATTTATTTAATTTATTGAATATTAATTTATTAAGTGTATTATTTATCATAATCAGATAATTGATATCGTCTAAAATATTCCTTTTATTGTTTATAATAGATTATCAGTGTTTTCCTGCCAGATTCACTTACGACTCAAAAATTCGACTAGACGCTGAAACTATCGTTGCAGATTATGAGTCGACTGCGGAATTCAGAACTGTGGCGCGTCCAGTGTGAACAATCAGGCACCAAAAGGCTTCAAAGTCCACAAGTTCACAAACCAATGGGTGAGGTCACATCCATTATTTTACACAGTATATGCATAAAAACTGACATCCATAGAGTAGTCTGGTCTCACTTTGAACCAGAGCATCTACAGAATAATGCTATACCCGATATGTCATGAGCCACTAAAGTTAGGCCCATTTTTCTTTACTGTGTCACATGTATTGTCTACAGTGGCCACAGTCAGCTTTGGTGGCTGCCTGGTGGAGATCTAAGTGCACTTTTCTAGTTTAATTTTTGACTATGAACAACTCCCAAACTGCAAGTAAGTCTGTTTCCCTTTGCCATTGTTCTTTTTCACATGTAACTGGTTTAAAGTAAACTTTTATTTGACATCATGCTGGTTTAGCAGAGGTGCACTGGAACACTTATTCTGTAACTTACTCCAACTCAAAGTTTTTTTTGGTGCCAATGCATCTTTTTCGAATACGGCTGTTTCGATGCCAGTGTTTCCTTTTTCAGTTCAGGTTTTTTTTTCAGTGCCAAATTTAATTTTCAATAGCGCAATCTAAAGTCACCGTCCTGGCTCCATATGCCTGCAGGTATTTAATTTTCATCTGTTTCATTATAATGCAGAATGTAGAATTATAACATTACTTCAAACAAAGTCCTTTGTCCAATACATTTAATTTCCTCAGGGGATTTTCCTTTTTGTTTGAGGATGAAATGAACATTTCTTGTCCAGCTCATTCTTTATCTTTCCTTTGTCATCTCCCCTCCTCACAATGTTCACTCTCTAGATTTTTTTTTTTTACTATTAAAGCCAGTGCACTGAATGTGTTTCCTTCATGTGCATACAGTGTCAGAAGCAGTTATGTATTCCTGGGTGGTTTGAAAGTCACGTGATCTTCCTCTATTATCTTCTCTCAATCTTGGGATGTGTCAACACTGAGACTTAACACCTTCTATATGAGCTGAGAGCTCTTGTCTGTAACCAATAAACAGGTTCTGACTGATAATGCCTTTGTGATATCTGTACCATAGAGAAATAGGCAGCTCATATCTCATATTGTGAGAACATCATAATACATTTGCAGTGTTGTATTAGTGCCTCTTATTGAAATTTAAATTTTAGATAAGAAATATGTCTGACACATACTTGGACAATGATAAAGCATTATCAGAATGAAATTGCAGCTGATGTTACAGAGAATTCAGCCTTGGTTAATACTGTGGAAAATATTGCATATTGGGTAATAAAATGTTGATCGTCCTTTAAACTTAGTCTCCAGAGGAGTCTAAAGCTGGGTGATTTTCTGTCAGAGGGATGTGGTTGATATATGAAGTGTCACCAGTATGCCTCAGTCCCTCAAATCAAATTCTTAAAGCCCTGAGCACTGCGGAGACTCACTAAATCACCTGGCTGCCCTGTCCTCCAATAAAGAAGTCGTGGCAGCTGCACATCCAGTCACTGCGTCTCTCAGGAAGTTATTATACACATGCATAGATTAACTCTTCCAAAGTTGATGAGCTTGTAACATAATGAATGCAGAGCTACAGGTTTACTGTAGGGGTTGAGACTTGGAGAGGGCTGCTCTCATGTCAAGCTGTACAGCTGCAGAGTTGCTGTTACAGTCACTGTAGGGCCAAGCTCAGCACAGTGCTGATCCATGTAGCCTTGGAAGTCGGATGAATCTTACAGGTTTATCAAACAGTGAGAAACATCTGGACTCCATGTCCCTGAGAGCAGTTTCGCTCTGGGTTTGACTGTTGTCTGGCATTATATAAACATTTAAACCAACCAAACTGGTTCCAACATTGCCGATTTACCGTTTTGCATAACTTAACTTCTGTGTTTTGTTTTTGTGAGCTTAGTGAGAGCAGTATTTTCCATTTTCATGTGACTTCATCTGCAGTGCCTGATTGCATTCCTATTTTCTTGACACAAAGTCTCACTTTCCAACATTTATCATTTAGCAACAAAAACTCCAGGCTACCGAAATAATATCTGAAAACGTGTTTGGAAAATATTAGAGCCAGAATAAAGATTAAGCTGCGTGGCAGTGGAACACAGTTTTACGCATTCATCATGATCATTTATGAGAAGAACTGAGTCACAGAGGTGTGTTTGTTTTTTCCTTCATGCCTGTTGAATGTACTTTCATATTCACTACATTTATTTATTCACATTTGTATCTCAACTCTTGTTCCTAGAAATTACATTTTCATACTGCTTATTCTTTTGCCTACGATTGTAATGGAAATGTAATGACTGCCTAAATTCTGTGGCAGTGGTTTTTACATTGAAGGAAGTGGTCTGGTTGGATAGTTGTTCAAAAAGTGCAGGACCCTGATACTGAAGACAGAGATCCACATCCTGACTTTATGTTGGCAACAAAGGTTAAAGGAATACTTCATGCTCCAAATGACTGTTTGTATATCAGTTACTCACTGCATGTTATGTTGAAATTGTGAAGAAAACACTTTTCTCGCATGCTTCCAGTGAACGAAGAATCCAAAAACAGAAATTTCTTGTTAAACTGAAGTCATAGGGGTCCACATTTAGCAATAGCTAAACTATATCAAAACATCTGTTTACAAACTCTCACAAAACCTAATGCAGTATAATCCAAGTCCCACTTATCCAGTTTTATGCTCCGTATTTTTCCAAACAGACAGCCTTTTGCATCAGGGAACTGAATGGAAAGTGAAACTTTGCCTAACCCTATGCTCTATCCATAGCCAGACTCCATCGACAAAAACAGTATCTTTACCTCGCTGAAAATGAGGGCTTCTTACCCTACTGCTGCCTTGATCAGTTAGTTAATTTGTGTTAATATGTGACTGTGGTGTTTTAACATTAGTTTGGATTCAGCAAAGTCACACAATAACACCAACAAACTAAGTGATCGAGGCAGTGGTAGACCAGCAGTGCCTGTGCTCAGCAAGCTAAAATTACTGGTTTTGTCAATAGAGTCTGGCTTTGAAGAGAGCAGAGAAAAGTTTCACTTGTAGTTCAGTTCCCCATCAGAAAGGGCTGTCTGTTTGGGAAGTACTGAGCATAACACTGGATATATGGGACTTGGATTATACTGCACGTGCTGTGTGAGAGTTTGTAAATGGATGTTTTGACTTAGTTTTGTTGTTAAACGCAGACCTTTATGACTTCAGTTCATTAAGAATTTTCTCCAGTTTTGGATTCTTTGTTCTCCGGTGGCATGTGAGAGTAAGTACTTGATATTAAATTGGTCATTTAGGGTGTGAAGTATTTCTTTAAGGTTAGCCACTGTGTTGTTGTTCATGTATCTAACTGCGTGAAAAGTTCCTGTCACCTACAATCTAACTGCTCGGATGTCTGAAAGTGTACAATAACCAGTTACTCCATTTCTCAATCTGATCCCAACTCTTCTATCAGGGATGAAGGTCAGACACATAGGAATCAACTTCTGAGGCTTTGATCCAACGGACCACAACAACAACTTGAAACAGCAGCATAACTTCCAAGTAGTCAAGAATGAATCCCACTGTTTATCCTGGGGGACTTTTGGCTCAGATGATGAATTAGCGGTGCTTAATTAGAATGTGCTATCTCAGGCGGGCTTCACAAAATGAGAATAAACACAAGTTAAAACTTAATGGAGTGCCAAGACGTGAGAGCTCTCTCCTTCTTTCTCTTCCAAACAACACTGACACAGTTTAAAAGAAACATAAACATATTGAATATAAAAGTTTATAGTTTTGTTTAGTTGTCTAATTTTCTTATAACGTAAGCCTAACTTGGTGATTCTCTCTGTTTAACTCCTCTTGGCATGTTTTCCCATTTGTACAGGCCTGTTGGATAGTTGTCAAGAACAAGAATACAAAATATGAAACTTCAAATCTTTTAAGTGCTGTTTTGTTTTCCTGACCATAAAATACAGTAGTTTAGCCTAAGTAGCATTTTTTTAATGTTTAATGGGCATAACAAAAGAGTATTTTCCCCAAGGCTTCACTTCTCTAATCCTGAGAGGGAGAACACAACAGCACAAAGTAAACACAAGTACAGGAAGCTCAAAGTTCCTGCAGGGCTTTGTAAAGCGATAAAAAGTCTAAACCCACTGATGTGCTTGCCACAGACTGAGGCTTCTGCTGCTGCTGTCTGATGTACTGCAGATTCGTCTCACCTGCTGAGAATCAAAGGTTTAAAGAAAAATCGGAAAAAGTTGAGAGACGTACTGGCAAAAGAAATCCACGCTTTCAGTGAGACGATACTCATTTTCCCAACATTTAATCAAAATATTTTTACTTTTTCCATCATCATGTGTTATTAATTCTGATGGTGGTGAGGAGGCTCAACTAAATTTGAGTCCAAGTAAAAGCCAGCATAATTTAATAAACTTTGTTCACCTTCAATTCTGGGAGAGCTGATGTTGTCAAGATTGCAACTGCAGTAATTGTGGCATTATAATGTTGTGTTTGGAAGAATTACCATAATGGTCTCATTTGCAGTGATGGATAGCGTTTGCAGAGGCAGCAGCAAGTCTCAGCAAGCTGTTTTGAAGTATTTTTGAAAACAAAATGAGCCTTTTACATCCAGCAGGTATCCACACTACATCAGACAGTTGTGGGTTTTGGATTTAGACTTTTCATGAGCATTAAATATGAATTGTAACTTTTAAACCTCTGTGTAATTTAATAGTTTTGACCAGAGTCCTGTTGGTTTTGAACACTTTACTTGCCCAGTTTTGAAAGGGATCTGTGGTCAGACAGTTTGACAGGTTAGTTTATAATGAAGCAGTTTATTCGTAAGTGAGTCAACATATCGGCATAAAATGATTTGATATCTAACAAGTTAGTGCCACACCAATAGCATTGTCACATTACGAATTTTACAAAGTTACGTACTTAATGTAAGGATACATAGGTTAGCCTCAGGAAAGTAAAGTTCAATGGATTGGGTTAAGGAGAAGAAACATAGTGACAACGTATCTTAAAATAACTCCAAGTTCACTTGGTTTCACATGGGACATAAATACCAATCTATTGGGGAAAGTCCTGTGTTTGTTTGTTCTTACACTACTTCCTACGTAACATGATTGCATCCCTCCTGATAACATGTTATGTATGAATAACTGGCTCATTAATATATTGGTGCACTACTTTCTGTAGGTATACACAGGTTCAGTGCATGAGAACAGCCTAAGAGAATCCACCCGAAATGTTGGTAATAATCCCTCATTGCACAAGAAAAACTGTGTATCCAAGTTTGCTCATTCTGAATGGTTAACAGTGTCAGTGTTTGCATCATTAAGCCTTTGTGCCGGTGACAGCCGTGGCCAGAGGCATTATTTTGGCGGGTTGTCCATACGTCAGTCCATCCATAATTCCAACCCATTCATGAAAAGACCCAGAGGAAATTATTTCAATTTGGCACAAAATTTGGACTTAAAGATGAACTGATTAGATCTTGGTGTTCAAAGGTCAAGGTCATTGTGCCCTCGTCCGTCTCATTCTCATAAGTGCAATATCTCAAGAACACCTTGAGGGAATTTCTTAAAATTTGGCGTAAACGTCCACTTGGACTCAGCGATGAACTAAGTAGATTTTGGTGGTCAAAGGTCAAAGCCATTGTGACCTTGTCTGTAGCATTCTTGTGAAAATGGATTCTTAGGAACACCTTGAGGGAATTTGTTCTAATTTGGCGCAAATGTGTGTTTGGACTCAGTGATGAACTTATAAGAATTTGGTGCTCAGAGGTCAACGTCACCGTGACCTCACTAAACACGGCATAAATTTAAGAATTTGTATACTAAAAATTTCATACAAATGTCTAATAGGATAAAATGATGATGTATTTTATATCCAAATGGTCAAAGGTAAACTCTACTGTGACATCATAATGCTCAGCAAAAAAAAAGTCCATTGTTGAACCCATAACTCAGAGACAGAAAGGAAGACATTTAGTCAGATAATCTTCAGCACACTGAGTATACGCTAGTGGTCTGAAATATGCTATATACATAAAGTTGACTTGACTTGGTTTTAAAGGTTATCATTTTTGGTCTGTGGGTGCACCACTTGGTTTTACTAGAGAGGTTAAGTCTGTGAAATACTAGTACACACAATGTGCATAATTTCACAGGCACACAGCTATACGGTATATGGCTGAAACACTGGGATCTCTGTGATAAGGTTTTTCTAGTCACGTATTTGTTGGGCATGCAGACAGTTTGGGAGCGGACGAACAGGATGGAGGATTTTGGGCTCCAGCTGGGAAGATTTTCTCTTCTGCAGGAAACATCAGAGCCAGCTCAGAGCAGGAAACCAAAAGACTTTGTCTAATACTCACTTTATTATTAGACCATAGCTGCACACCTACTTTGAGAACAGGTTGTTTTGCAAGTCCCCTCTCTGTCTTTTTTTCCTTTTCCTTATGACTTTCGCTGGCGGCACTCTCATTTGGAGAGCTGCATGACCTTATTCTAGAGCTGCCCTGACTAGTTTGACACAGTTTTACCTCCAGCTTTCAGTTATGTTTGGGTTTCTTTCATCTCTTTGGATATCACAAATGGCAGTGTCATTGTTATATAAATTCTTTGGACTGCGATGCAGTATTTGCTGATACCACAAAGTCTGTCACAATACAATTTTGATTAGATTCAATTCAGGGGCCTGCAATCGATAAGAGATGATATCATATGTCCATTTTAACACAAAAGAAGCTGCCACCCCTTTATAGCTTTTAATCATAAAAAAAGCAACACCTAAATAATTGTAACCTGTTAAGTGTGATAAAGTTTACTTTAAACTGACTCCACAAACACACACAAAACATGGCTTCAGAACAAGAACAAATAACAAAAGTATAGATGTTTCCCATTATCTTTCTTGTGCTAGCACTGCTTTTGTCGATGACACAGACCAAATAAAGGTGTGTCTTAAAGATGATGATACGGAGCAATGCTTTCACTTTATGTCGAGGATATCGGATCATTGATCATTGAATTGATCAGCCCAGATTGATGACTCATTACACCCCAGAGTCCTGCATCGGGTCAAGGGCGTGACCTAATACAAAGGTGATTTATAGGTGGTATTTTTTTCTTAATTTAATTTCTGGGTTTGGTTCGGTGAACAAAAGAACTTGTGGGTCGGATCGCAGGTGTTGGATGATAAATATATTACAATAAAACAAAGATAATAATTTAATTTATAGTTTTAATCCTCTGACTGCTGACTTTGTGTGTCGGCTCTTTCCTCTGCTCTAGCTGTAATATGGGAGCCGCTTCAGTCAGGTGCATTTCTAACAGGCACGTTAACTGTGGTGATGTTCTGTTCTGTATTATGAGAATAAGCAAAAAAGATTTATTTAAATTATATTTCCTCAATTTTTTAAATAATATTACTTTCACATATAACAAACAATCATTTTAAACATGTTGACTAACTGAATTGAACAGCGCATGGTGAATATAGGATTTGAGGTTTCGGGTCGGGTAGCGGATCTTGTGTCAGTGGGTCGGGCGGGTGCAGTATTGCACATCATGATTCCAGTTCAGGACCAGGTCTTGAAAATCAGACCCGTGCAGGACTCTTTTACACCTCCAACATGCAGCCTGCACCCTGCACCTTGCCCCACAAAGCGGAAAACTAAACCATTCAGAAAAAAACTGTCGTCACCTACACTTCTCAGCCTCATGCCATGAGGTTAAAGAAAAAGGTATGTATGCGAACTGCTGTTAGCAGCTACTTCCTTGTGTGCTTTATATTTGATATCAGCTCTGGAATGTATTGACACTTGACAGTGTTACAACACCAGTGGATCACAAGCTAATGTGTGAAAATTTCTCTGTGGAGGTGATGTGAAAAAAATGCGGTGTTTTGACACCGTTTTATACTGGGAATTTTAATGGTGTCATGAAAATCTGATGATTTCAGAAAAGCTACTCTGCAATTTAGGAAAAGATGTACTTTTGCTTTGCACACACATCTTGTGCAACTCTGTTGTCCCAGAAAGGACTTCCCTTCGTCTTGAATTAATTCTGTGAGGAAACCTAAACTGGGGTAAGAGAGACGGGATCACACCAGAGTATATCAGGAGTTCATGCCAGTCAGGAAGAAATACGACCCTCATATCATCTGATACTGCAGACTTTTCTGGCCTGTAGTCATGGATCATGGGGCTAACACCTTATACAGAATTTGCAAGTTCAGCAGAGCTGTTGCCCTGATCATAATGTCGGACCAACTGTAGATCATCTTGATGGAACGTAACACAGACTCAGTTCTTGGCCCAAATTAACCCTGATCCTGAAAACTTCTTTGCTGTAGGGTAGCTTCACAATGTTTATGCTCTTAGTCTCATCATGGGAACATTAAGGTTTAATCTTATGTATTATTTGTTGTTTTCTTCTCATTGTTTCCATTTACAAGCTGATAGCTCGGCCTGAGTGACAGATAAAGCCTTACAGGTGAAAGGCAAGGCTCACAATAACTTATTCATGGTTTCTCTGTGGGACGGGTCCGTCAAGAATTGATTACTTTGGCAGACCACAAAAGCAAAAAAAAAAAAAGCAAGAAAAACTTGTCTGACCCGAGACGGCCTGAAAGAGTCTCCGTCTCTTTCTTTCCCTCTCCCACATTAGTGTGATCAATAACACTGACACACACAAACATCAGGGGTCATCCATCAGCTTCGTAGCAGCTCACAGATAGAAAGAAGGACATCAAATATTAACGCCCACAACTCCTTCTTGTGCACAACAGAACTCTGACACATACGGTGCAGTTAATAATTGAAACTCTTCAACAACTATACATTCAAAACCACTGACGCACACACAGTGCTAGAAGGGCAGGTAAGGTAATCGGAGCTGTAGTCTCGCTCTGAGCTCACTTCCACTTGAGAATCAAGCATGAAGTACAGTAAAATGGTGAAAATACAAAGCGAAAGCCTGGAATAACTGCATCTTTTACCAAAATTCTACTTGTGAAATGGTGCAAGAAACTTGAGCAGTCAGACAGTCAGACAGATTGTGAATTAACAACTGTTTAGCCACATTTTTGAAACCTCTATGTGGAGGTAAAACCAAAAATGAATGCACCAGAAGGTCAGTCTTTCACCTGTCAAACTCCTTTAACAGTGCAGAGCTGTGAGGTGATTTTGGTGTAGTGGCCACAGTCACATGACCTCAGGTCCATAAACACTTTTCCCCATACACAGTCCTTACAAAGAAGTAGCACAGACATGATCAACATCTGAGCATCTGAGCATTGCAAACACTCTTAAATGACTCTGTGTATCAGAATTTGATCCATTACATCCCAAAATATGTAATAGGTCTATAAACCATATCAGTTCACTGTTTTTGTGCCATTCGTGTATGGGGAGCTAGTCAGTTTTAATGTTGGGATCCAAAAACACGAAAGTAGAGGAAGTCTAAAATACATCCACCTTTTTTTTTTTTTTTTTTACATATATGTAGTTGACTGAGTTAACCAAACATATTTGTAAAAGAAAACAGAAGTGAACAATAAAATTAGTATCGAAACTATTCTTTGTAAACATTCATTGCACTTCACAGTTTACGGACCAACTTCCTGGTTTAGTTCTGATCATTAACTGCATTACATAATAGCTGTAGCCACTGTGATGTCACCCATTGGTTTATGGTCTCATGTTTCGAGCCTAGAGCTTTGGGTTTTGGCCATCACCACCTTGTTTTTTTGAAGCCAGAAGAGACCGTATTTGGATGAGAGGGTGTATCTGTGGAGGACCGAGGGGTGGATGACTCATAAACTCTGGTGACGCTTTGCCATCAGCCTGTCCCTCAAAGCAGCCCCACCCTCAATTATGCTGAACTTTAAGCCTTAATCCTTATATAAAAATTCACCCACTGTACAGTTGTCAGGAAAGTTGAAATTAGCTATCGAGACCAAAAACAGGCTGCATTTTAACATGAGGGTCTGTGGGGATTGACTCACTTTTGTAGCCAGCCTCAAGTGGCCATCAGAGGAACTTCCATGTTGGCTTTATTCTTCTGCCCTGGGGGTTGCATTGCTTCTGCTTCATTGGATTATTACTGACATTTCAGCTGCTCTTACTTAAAGTTTTACCTCCAAGTAAAGTCATTAAGATAATTGTGCTAAACTGTAGGCTACTGCTGTCTTTAAAACATGTCTGATCATTTCAGTTCTCATGTTTGCCCTTCTTGTCACTGTATTTCCAGACTTAGTGAATTGGTGATCCTTTAATTTTTCCTCTAGCACCATTATCAGGTGAAAATTTGGCCAGTACTAATACTATATATAATATGTGGAAACTGATGACGAAACTAAGTTGTGTTAGCATTTAGCTGACTGCACGACTGTGCCTAGGTACACAGCTTCACAGAGCTGCTAGCCTCACAGTAACATACAAGTGTCAATATATATTTTTAACGTTTGTGTCATGAGGGCTTTCACACAGAACACAAATATTATATCCAGAACAAGCGCTGTAATGTTTTGTTTTTAATTTTTTCAGAACAAGGTTGACTTTTCTTAGCTTTTACACTGCTTATAAAGGCATCAGTCATGTTGCATCTATACTTAAAAGCATTATAAAACAAAGGCAAAGGCAGCACATTCCAGATCCACTTCTTCTGTTCTTAACCTTTCACCAAAAAAAACCCTGACATATACACAGTGTAACTATGAACCACAGGGAACTTAAATTCACTCAGAGCATTTTGCCAAAAGGAAGCTAAAATGCTCACAATAGCTTAGGCTATGCAACATCTTACCTCTGACAGACTACCAGACGCTGCTGTGGGTCGAAAGAATTCCAGTAGTTGCCGCAAATAGGCATCACTGTCGCTGAATCTATTAAGGTCAAAACCTTTTATTGAACAAGTGTTGCAACTGTTGCCAAGTGGCAACACTGGTATGAATAGTTCTGATGCAAAATATTCATAGGTGAGTATTTGGCATTGTCATGACATTTATTTGTCACACCCTTGTTGTGCAAAGGCCTTTAATCTTGCTCAACAGTAAATCTCTAAGTAATTAATGGTTCAAATGTATTGGAACCCTCTGACTACAAAAGCTAGGGTGAATGGAAGACTTTTTACATGTAACAGGGTTTCACAATTATTCGCATCACTGTGGACATTGTATTAAACCAGCCTGGCAGGATTTCACACAAGGCGTCTTGTTCATATGCATGAAGATGATTAACAGAGATAATGAAGAACAATAGTCCTACACCACATTCCACCCCATTACACACACAAAAGGAGAAAAAGGAAACAGGCGGGAAACACAGCAAGTAAGAATATACAGTTCACACCTTAAAGAAACTCCTCTATTCCTTCCAGGGTTTTCTGAATTACAGAAGATGCTCCAGCATACCACCCCAAAGTGTTGTTCCCTCTAGTACCCCAAATGGGCGCCTGGTAGGGAGCTAACAAGTAGATGACAGTCTGTCCCAGCGGGTGACACCAGCACCAACAAAGCCAAAGGGTTAAAGAGGTTAGGAGGAGGGGTGTATCAGTGAGAGAAGAGGTGAGAGGACTGAGCATGGCTAATAAAACACTCAACCTCTTCCAATTAGCAGGCAGCAGGTGCCAGAAGCTCCCATTTATGTAGTCTCATCAGAACATGAAGTCAGTGGTTTAGTTAGCTCCTCATAAGAAGCACTGATATGACACTCCAACACCTTGTGCAAAGACAACACACACGGCTCCACTGAGAAATAAGCATGTCTGTGTTTCTGCACAATTACAGCACATTTTCTCACGGGGGGGTCTGTTTCCTTAGTCTAGGCCAATCAGAAGTGTCATGGCAGAGTGTGTGTTAAGCATCATGCAGTGTGTCTGTTCCGTGGGAGATTAATCAGGGGAGGTAGGATGTTTGGGTGCCTTTAGAGGACAGCCCCAGGCCCTTTCCCAAAACATATGTGAGTGATTATGACAGATGGGGCCCTAGACAGGGGCTGGAGGAGGGTGATGTAGGGCTGTAATGTCAGGTTTTAAAGGGGTTGCTTCAATGTGACTCCTCATGTTTTTTTTAACTGATGTATTGGTGTGACTAATTCAGCTCTGGGAGTCAGTTTGTCTGACAGTACATCAGCTCTTACAGTCTATTTCGCTCTAGCCGCCCCCATGCAATCCTTTTCTTTCTGACTCAATGCTTTATGGTCTTGTACATCTGGGCATGCATGCAGGAGACTGCAAGCAAATGTTTTTCCAATGATATTACTGTGTGCAACCATAATCCCACTGAAGTACTGTTGTTTTTTTTACCCTCAGTCAACCATGATCACTCTTTTTTAATCATCTGGAGCAAATAATAGTACTTGCTCATTACGCACACGTTATGTTCACTATCTACTTTTAATGGTCAGTACTATCCACTGAGTCTTGTTATTTTCTGATCTAATCAAACAGCTCATTAGAATATACGAATTTTACACAACACTTGCTTATTATATTCATACAAATTCAAGTCTTTACCTTATGCAGCTAGTTGCATTTTAGCATAAATGTTTATACACTTGTAAGAGTACTTTTTGGGGGAAAAATGAGCTACAAGTCTACTTGTATTTTTGTTCCCTATATTGACCATGATTATACTGACCTGTATCTGTGCAAAGTTTGTCAGTATAGAGAGGTGTTTTCACATTCCTCTACTAGGGGGGCGATGTCTGTCCACTTCCCTAAAATCTGAGATTCAAACATACCCTAGGCAAGCTAGATTTGGTATGGGTTGGGCCGATGGACAAAACCATTATCCATTGCCGATGACTGTCAGTCATCGACTACTGAACCCAATGTAGTGATTTTAACTCCCTTGTTTGTCCGTTATACCATCTGTCTACATGCAGCTTTGCACCATCACTAATGGCATTCATTGTGTATCAGCTTCATCTACCAGATGGGCATAGCAGTACCTTTTTAAACTGTCAAAATTTGTCGCAACCATCATGAAGATTTGCTGGCGTCACTGACTAATATCAGCTGACATCCACTGGGCTTTTTTTTTTTTTTTTTTTTTACGTCATTCGTCATAGTGTTTTACTGTGAACATCATCATCAACCAGACATTGCCCAACCCTCTTAGGTACATCACTACTACAAAAGCCAGTGGCTGTCCAAAAAAACCCAAAACACATTAACAGGGGAACAGACAAAACACCTCTCGTATGTGGATTTATGCTGCTTTGTCAAAAAATGCTGCTGTCGTAAACCGATAGTATCGATTGTTTGTTTCACAACCACTAACGCTGTGTAAGCCACTGCCAGTTAGCCTACAAGCTAACAAACAACATAAACAAATAAAAGATGCTGATTATGCTTACAATTATGATACATTTGCTAGTCACCAATTTTGGTGCATAACAAGCTCCTCACCTGAGTTTGGGTCTGACTGAGGCTCAAACATGGATGGCTGAATCTCTCTGATGTTTCCTCTAATGGTAACGCTAGCCATCTTAAAGTGGTGGCGGGTGAGGCAAAGGCCAGATCCAGAATTTCTCAATGAGGGGCAGAGTAGATCTGCTTTCAGTCACTTTAGTTTTTTTTTTAATATTATGTGAGAATACCATGCTAAAAACAAAATATTAGTATAAGTTACATACTTTGAAACATGTCTGGAGAGTTTAAATAATTCTTAATGATAGAAACCTAAAGAATACTGATCTTAAGTTTGACTTTTGTTGAAATTTGTGAGGATTACTGACACTACTTAAAGGTTATTCTCTAGTTATTTGTCAATACAAATCTCCTGTAGCTTTTTTTAGACACTCCAGCAGACAATGATAGACACTGAATGTTACATTATAATGAGGTTTTACATACATGTTACATTAAAGCATTTCATTCAACAAACCTATTTAGAAAAATGTGCCAATCACATGATTCTGGTCTGACTAGTGTCATGACATGAAAACTATCTCTCAACCTTGAGAAATAAACTTGTCTTGTATATGCTTTACCACCTCTATAACTATAAGTGTTGTCTGTGAATTCATGGGTGTCGTTCTGCTGCAATATTGATTGTTTCTCTTATCATAATGAGCTTTAACCCACCAGCAGCATCTTTCATTTTGCCTTCAGTTTGATGAATGAGTGGACGCTTTGTTATGGTGTATTTGCAAACTTTTCATAATAATGTCATTTAATAGTTTTTCTGTTTTTCTATTTCTGCTCCTCTGCTACTGAGGCATTGTAATCTATCTAGTTTGTCTTTTATGAGTGATGATTGATCTGTTCCATTTATTTTACATCCCCTTTTAACTGTGAGCAGGAATTAGTAATCGTTTCTAGACCAAGCAAGACTAATAAACAACAAATGATAATAAGCTGCCCTGCCCACAGTGCTGCAGTGTGAGTCATTTCATCCCATTATTTCTCCTCAGCAGACTAGCAGTAATGAGTAAACAAGACATTATGTTACTGAGTCTTTTCTCAAAGGCTTGAGACCCAGGCACAGTGGAATGATGCAAAACCAACAGACAACCAACTGTACTTATTGTTATTCACCATAAAGTTTTATTTCTGGGGAATTGCAGCACTTTCTCTCCATTCAAATGTGGTGAGAATGGTTTCACAGCTCAGGGAAATGCAGTGGAAATCTCATTACAGTGTACACATGCTGGAAAAAATGTTGGCTCCGGGGCAAATTAAACGCCTTCTCCTGAATCGCAATAGGCTTGTTAGGATTTTGGTGTGGAAATGTAGCACATGCAGGGGAGGGGAGAAGTGGGTTGGCTAACAGTTCTGCCACTACCCGACTGCTCTAACAAGTGGGGTTAAACTGTAACCTGCGGTCTGCTGTGACCCTCTCAGCAGCAGCTACACGAGCTGATTTGCATTAGATGTGACTGCTGGAATTTCCATCTTTGGACGAGGCAGCCGCCTGAAGCACATTGGCAGGTGTGTGCGCATGCATAAGGGCTGCTTAACAGATAAACACCCATTGATATTTGGGTCAATTCACATTTTAGTGTCATGTACCAGCATTCCTGCAGTACACCCACCATGTTCAGACGTATAAAATGAATGTGATGCATTTTCAGGTGTTTCACCAAAAGACCAGATGCTATTGAGTGCTAACAAGAACAGTAAAATGGGCTGTATTGGAAGTGTGGTGTAGTCTGGAGGAAGCACTCCTCGCTAAGCCTCTAAATACAGTCTGAGAGCTAGAACAATAACTGACGCATTATACTGCAAACAGTTGATACAAGAACAAACTGCAGCAACAAAAATTACCATAGAATTGAATCAACACACCTATGACACAAAAATAGATTCACAGGAGTGAAGAAAAACATGGGTGGTGGCAGGAATGCCACAAGTAGCTACAAAACCTTGACATAGATTGCTGTGGTTCAAGACTGCTGATGTGCTGGATACTGTTTTAATGATTGATTTGCAATTTGTGGATAAATGATTTGTAGCTTATTCAAAGTCTATTAGCAAGATTAATTGTCTAGTGTTGCTGATTGTTATATGTCTTTTATACTGAAAAGACTGATGTGTTTAAAAAACTATTACAAACACATAGATGAGCCACATTGTTGCACTGGATGATGTTTTACTTCTTGTAGGTTTTTGACTCATCCCACATACACACCATTCTGGTGTTGTAAATACTACAGCAAAAAATGTTGTTGCTGTTTAGAAAATTACAGAACTTTTTTTTTTAGATAAAATGTTATATTTGTAACCATTTTTTAAGGCTGTGTGTCCTCAGTAGGAATGAATGGACTTATGGAAAAGCTAAGGAAGCACGGTCTTTTCATGGGATTTGTCAACAATAACAAAAGTTTAGAATATCACTAGATTTAAAGCCATTTCTCACCAGTGTCATGCGAACAATGCAGTGCAGGAATACAGAAAATCAACATGTGAATTTTTCACATTACACCTATGCACACCGGTCTGGTGGTGCGAATTATCCACGTTGCCATGTTCCATTTTCATCAAAATTAAACAAACAAAATGTAAGTAGGGATGAGCAAGTACACCATCACCTGTTGGTCTGTCAACCAACTAAACTATTTGTTTCTTTACTCTGAATGGGCGGGGTTTATACCATAAGTGGGTGGGGTTTAAATTGAAAGTGGGTTGAGCTTAATCAGAAGTTGCCCTTTTAAGACTGAAATTCATATGGATTAATCAGAAGTTGCAGTGTTTATTACCTATGAGAAAAGTACAGTCTCAGAATTGAGCTTCAGATCATTTTTTTAGTACTAGATTAAACATGGCTACCCAAATGAGGATATCCTTTATCACAAGTACAGATAATGACACATTTTACACATATGATACTGGTACTCGTAAAAAGTAGGCCTACATTATCTGTACCGGATACTTGTTTCATCCGAGTATTCAGCTCAACCCTAAAAATAATAATAATAATCATGAGCGAGGCCTAATGAGTTTCCTCTTAAATAGTGCCTGTGTCGACTCCACGCATCAACAACCCATCCAGATGGTGACTAAGGGGTTAATGTACTATACAATACATAAACTAACCAAACCCCAAATTTGATGTTAATGCTAGCCTTTGTGGCTTGGTGTAAAACTGCTTTTATCCTTTAACTGGCATTGATCAACCCAAATTAAGCCCCATAAATGTATGAGGTGTTTAAATTATTTCTCCATTCTCTGTACTGGCAATAAACTGTTTCTTCCCTAAATGTTGAATTCCCACATTGATAGGAGGTGCAGTTGTTTGTATAATTCATTTATTGATGCCATGTTTTAGTCCATACTCTGTCTGATAAAGAGTAGAGTTTTCATGTGTCACTGTCTGGGCTGAACGTGTGGGTACAGTATACTCTGTATTTATGTCGTTATATCTGTCATGGTCTCTGGGGCTGAACAGAAAAACACCTAGTGATTTCTAGGTCAATTAACATTCCAGTGTCATTTCACATAGAGTGACCGAGAGCCCCAGGGGCATTCTGGGATAACAGATGCGCACAACTCACAGCTATACCGTATCAAACCGGATTCACAACCTGAAGATAAAACCAACAAGAATGTCAGCCTTCAGGCTTTGGCTCAGGGACGTTTAATGCCACTGAAAAAAAAATCAGTTCTCTCTATGGTCAGATAGAGAGAGAAAAAAAACACAGTACACGTCCCGCTTCAGGAAACAGAAATGTGAGTATTGAACGGTGACCTTGAGTGATCTCCGAGGTAGTGAACCTGCTCCATCACAAATGGACCAATGCCAGGCCAGAGCCACCAGTGCTGGAACGAGGGCAATGTGGGCTCATTTGGACTGGACTGGAGCCAAAGTGGTGACTGTCAGCAAGTCAGCATTACTTAGAGCTGGCTAATGGAGAGGAGAGGAGAGGAGAGGAGAGGAGAGGAGAGGAGGAAAACATCTTAGGAAAGATTCCTAGTAGTACTGTGGAAAAATATGATCTTTTGTGAATATCTAAATATGCACAGGAAAGAAAATTAATGTCAACAAGGAAAAAAAACAAAACATTAACATTATCATTAACACTGCTACAAACATATTAGGATGGTATGTTGATTGTATATGTAATGTATGTAATTTTATTTTGTTTATGTTTATGCCTCCGTGCTGGTGACAGCTGTGGCCGCAGGCATTATTTTTTGTCCATCACCTATCCATCCCGTTTTCATGCATGCAATATCTTAAGAACAACTTGATGGAATTTCTTCAAATTTGGCACAAACTTCCACTTGGACTCAACAATGAACTGATTAGATTTTGGTGGTCAGTGGTCCAAAGGCAAGGTCACTGTGACCTTGCATCTGTCTGATTCTCCTGAACATGATACCTCAAGAAGGCATTGAGAGAATTTATTTAACTTTGGCTCAGACATCCACTTGGACTCAAGAATGACCTGAATTGGTCAAGGTCACTGTGACCTTTTATCAAATACTGAATAGGTGACACTTATCATAGGTGTCAAGTTAGAAACTGTGCTGATTGTACAGATCGTCTGTGCTGCCGGAGAGGGAGATGTGTCCGTGTTTTAGAATATGTAGCTTCTTTGCCGCAATATCCATATGTGAAGCATTATCTACTGTCATGGCGACATATGAGTCTGGACAGACATGGATTTAAATTGTAACTTAACTGGTTTGCGGAGGCATACAACCGCAACATCTTAATTCTAGTTAACAATTAAACTTATGATGACCTTTCATCTTGTGTTGATTTTGGCAGCCCCTTTGGACAACAGCGGCAGTGTTTCCATGACAACCACTGCCTTGTGTTGTAAAGATCTTGACCTGGCTAATATGTGCATTTGTTTTAGATGGGAGTGAAAGGAAGTAACAACTTATTTCTAATGGTATTTTTTTGTTTTTGATCAGCTGTTTGCAGTATGCACTGTGATGCGGTAATGCATGTATTTGTGGTCATATAAAACCATGTCTAAAATCAACATATTACATACCTGTCCAGGAGAACAACACATTCTCACTCAGACCTCATCACCTATCGATGTTTGGTCATGGCCTTTCCGCATCGAGATATGATGTGCAAGGTACCCTGGGTGTTTGGTTGTTGATGTTGTGGGATGCGGCATCAAGTTCTGCCTGTTACATGCATTGTCTGTTTTCAAAATACATCTCTGTTTTCACAGGAAATGTACAGTTTGCATATAGTCTCTTTGAAAATAAACACACCATGTTGGTACAACCCCACAAATGTAAGTTTTTTAACTTCAACAACAAATGCACCTGGTTATGTGCTGCCAACACATGCAAGTAGTAGGGTTTAGGGAACAAAAGCAGATGGTTAGGTTCAGAGAAAAAGAATGGGGTTTGGCTTTACAATCTTACGGGAAGAGAACGCCAGCCTCCCACGTTAAAGTCAATGGTTGTTGGACCCACCAGACCTACTTGGAATTCCAACACCTTAATTTTTGTTGTTGTCCCACCACATTTCCCCCTGACTCTGCCTGGCGCCATTAAACAATAATGGAGAGCGGCTGCGCATCATGCCAACATGAAAGGACAGCTTTTTTCGACAGTGTCTGACGCTGGAAGTCACTGACCAAGCGCTGGTCTTTGACAACTTATGAGTGACAAAGAGGGCCAATCCAGGATCGGTTTTTATTTCTTTCAAATCCATCACTTCTCTCCACAAGTCTTTGCTCTGTCATTGTGCTCTCTAGATTATTTTGTTGTTCTTGTTCTTCAGTCAGTTCTCTCTCTTTTTCTTTTTTCACTTTGTTGTAACGTCAAATATAGATTACTCTAAAGAGCAGTCTTCTTCTGCTTCCTTTTAACTGGCCACTCACTGCAAAACTTGGCCTGGAAAAATGTAAACAGAGGCTCTTCCTGTCTGCGTGCCATAAATCATTTGGTCTGATTTCACAGGGACCAGGGCACAGGCATTAAAATAGCCAATCTTTTCACTGATGTTCTTGTTTGTTTATGTAGTGGTATACTACAGTTTCATAACCTGTTAAAAGCTTCAGTAAAATTGTGAAAAATAGCATGCAAGGTTAAGTCTTCAAATTGTTTGTTTTGTCTGACTAACAGTCCAACAGCCAAAGATATTCATTGTAAAATGTTAGGAATTTGGACTGAATTCTTTGCAGCTAAGTTGCATTGTGGGTAATGAAGGCACCAGGTTTCAACAAAGAAGAAGAATGTATGCTGCATCAGTTCCATTTTTTTCTAAACTGTCCCTTGTGACATTGACAGTGTTGTAGGAGTGCAACACGAAGTCGTTGGAGCACTCTCACAAAGTTGGATAATGCAGTTGTGAAACTTTGTTCTTCTCCCACGTAGGACATTTCTGTAGGTCATTTCCAGATGGTGGGCTTACTGTGAGGTAGAGTCGAGAGTTTGCATTCTGTGGGGGAGGCGGGTGTACAGCGTTTTGGGAAGAAAAACTGTTCCAGCTGATTAGTCATGAGGGAGGAGTGGGGTTGTATGTGCTCCCTGCATGTGATCTGATAGATGGAGAATTTCTGTTGCTGCTGCTGCTGTTCTCGGACAAAAGTCAAGAAGAGTTGAAAGTTGAAAAGTGGGTCAGACAGATGGAGAAATGTCAGAGTTTAAGATGGACTGAGTAAAGATGGATGGTGAAAGAAAGACAAGAGCTTGTTATGTTAAAGCCTTATTTTGTTACTGTGAAATGTTGAGCAGTAAGTGCAGGAGGCCGAGTGGTGTGGTACAATGTAATGTTAACATAAAACAAACCACAAACTGTCAGTGAGGTGATGTGCAAATAGGCTAACATTAACTACTAAGGAGATTTTCACTTGCGCTTTAAATATTCTGCTGCCTCTCAGCCCTTCGCCATTTAATATAAGATGCTCTAGTTTCTAACTGCTGAGGATTAATGGGTGTGAAGCTTTTGGGGAGGATGGGAACTGCAGGGTAAGTTGTTATACTAGGGATTTCTTTATACTGCAGCCACACACATAATAGAATACTTAAGTCACATTCCCTTGATTCCCTCAGCAACTAATGTGAGGCAGTGAAGACAATGTCCTTTCTGACAAGAAAGAATCTGTAACTTAAGGCTTGGTCATAGTAAGAATATCATAGGTAGCATGGGATATTTAAAGCAATAGTTTGACATTTTGTGAAATACACATTTTTGGCAGAGCCCTTTTTACAAAGGGATAGGATCGCTACAACAACGCTGCCTTTGCTTTTTTATACAGAACCAAACAACAGCAGCATCATGCCGCCCAAGTGTGTGATTTTAGACAGATTGCTGGCATCCCAAAAGCAAACGAGTCATTAGGGGTATGTGACACAGGAGCATCGGCCTCTAGTGTGACATATAACGTACCCATCAGCTACTCTTACTAAACAATAACATTGGCATAACATGGCAATAACAATCATTTACCGTCTTTGTTATATGGCGGCTGATCTTGCCCTCTGCTTGGAGTGTAAGAAGCTCCTGAAATTCATGGTCTGCCTAATTTGGGAGCATTTTCTGCTGCTGTTCTTCTTATTTGAGTTAGCTGCTAACTGCTTCTAGCTGCTTTTTAAATCTCCCAGCAGTGGGTCACATATTCAACACATCATCAAAACCTTACAGCCTCCCCATCCTGCTGGCTGTCCCCTTTTCACACACAAAGATTCAGCACTGTTACCACCCCCACAAATGGCTTAAAAGTGAGTCAACTCTGTCCCCCCATTCTGCAATCCTACTCTTTATAAAGAACACTGTGGTGGAATAATGGCGTGACATTCCCGCCTTTCACAGGCAGTGTAAAGGGGGCTTTAGATGAAAAGATCCACACAATTTTGTTACCTTTGGACAGAGCTAGGCTAGCTGTTTTCTATTTCCAGTCTTAACCTTTTGCAACCCTGCGTCCTCATACAAAAAGTATATTTGCTGCACCTTGTTCTTTAACTTGTTTATTCATGCTTAATAACATTTGTAGTTTGATATGGGTACACAAATTTGACCAATTTTAGCAACAAGCTGAGACGCTGTTAATTTGGAAGTACTCATTTGACATTGGTGCTGTCATTATATTATCACATCATTTCACACAGGTCAATAAGGTGTGATAGACTGTCCCCACAGACAAAAGGGACATTCCTAGCTTGGAATTTAAAGCAAGAAAAAAAACAATGATTTACAAAACAAACAAATCACAAGGCTTTTAGATATGTTGCATTAATTCCAATTTTGCTTTTGCACAAAAATGTTCAGGCATTCAAATATAATAATTAATTACACTTGTGACTTTTAAAAATAAACCCATCGCATCATATGAGGACATGTTTTTTTTCCCCAAACCTGCCTACTGTTCAAAGACAATGCTTAGTTTTTTATACTTATCACATCCTACTAATCTCAAATAGCTTGGAGAAGTTAAAAACGCATACTAAACAAAAGCTCAGTCTTTGAAGGTTAGCATGAAGCTAACCGCCTGCTGGCTGTAGCTTCATATTTAGCATACAGGTATGAGAGTGGTATTGATCCTCATGTCTAACCTTTAAATAATACACATTTTGAGTAGTGTTTAATTCTGCCTCCAAAAGTGGCCTTTTGAACAGAAGGGGAACTCACTCCTACAATTACTTCAACAGGCTTAAAAATATCAAACATTAGGGAAGTAACAGGAGTTGGGAAAAAGAGCATTGGGAGGACGGTGAGAAATGAGAGGCAGGGAAGTGGAAAGAGCTCTGGAGAAGAGACAGTTGTGGGAAAAGAGCAAAATAAGCAAAATAAAAAGACATTCTTTGGAGCACATTAACCCTATTAAGCTATAGTATATCATGCTAAATCCCCCCTCAGCTCTCCTGCCTATTAGCCATTAGCACTAAGGGGCATGTGTGTTATCACACTCCAACACACTCTGGCCAAGGTTATATCCCTGCATTTTTATGGCAGTGCACTTTCCAGCAATTTGAACACACAAGATTAAATGGAGTAGACGTTTCACCTTGGAACCTTATGACAGTAGTCACAAGGTAACACCCAAAGGTGTTGTGCTTCTAAGATAACAGAAATAAAAAAACTCTTATCAATTAGCACTTGCACCTTGGCTGCAGATTCAGCCTTTGTGTGCTTGGGCTGAGACGGACGATTCATTGTTGCTTTAATTTTATAATCTTTGGTTTGTCGGCTGGAATATAAACTGGGGAAAATTAATGCAGGTGCAGTTTTATTATTTACAAACCTTTGACTTTGCTTACAGGATTAATTTTATTAATATAATATACTTATAACCAGGGGCGTAATTTACAGGGGGTACACAGGGGACCCTCCAACTCCCCCTCCCCTTTCCTCTTCTGCTCATTTTCAGACTGTTTCAAACAACTAGCGGCTCAGCAGAAACATAAGCAATGTCCAATCCCCTCAAATTACAGTAGACCGAAGCAGAAAAACAAAAAAGAGTGTGAGATCTCTTCAGGCGCAATCTATATTAAGTTAGCTAACACTATATTAAGAATATTCATAGGGGGATCATGTTGAAATATTGAATATTGAATACTCAATTTGTAAATGTCTTCAAGCTAGCTAGCCATGAAAAAGGGCATTGTTGAACTGCTGTGTTATTTCTTAAATCTGTTTTCAAACCAGCACTGTGAACCCACCTCTTTGCTTTTTATCTCAAATAATTCAGCAAAGTATCTTTACATTTTGAAAATAATTTACTGTCTGTAACTCAGGGGCAGGAGTAACGCAGGAAGAGCTGCCTCAACAGGTGATAGTCAGGGAGCAGGGACTGCATGTAGAAAGGGGAGATTTGAGTGAATTAAAAATTATAGAATACAGCAGTTAATTATAAGAGGCCATAGTACAGATGGGTGACAATAAAACCAACTTCAAGTGTCTTAGTATGGAATCAGGCCACCACAAGCTGAAGTCTGTCTTTTATTCTGCACTTTGGGGTGAGTCAATATCCTGAACAGTTTCTTCACTTTTTGCTGTAGGGGAGACCGGAGATGATTGTAACACTTTATGTTTGAGCAAGTGTAACTCAGTGTTTTTTTTTGTTAGAGCTCTTAAATTTTGATACGTGGTACCCATATTTGTCTGCTATAAATAACACACACTTTGACATCACAGATTATGGAAATTAATGTCAAATACGAAGAGGTATATTGTTACAACGTACCCCAGTACCGGGGTGAGTTATAACACTAGCTGGGGATGGATGTAACAATTAAATTATTGTGCTTAAAAAAGATTCACAATAGGCTAAATGTATTCAAGCACTTTAATGAATAATAAAGAAGGAACAATAAACTTGTAAGAATACAATAATTATAATATGAAAATAAATAGAAATGTATAACATAAATACAAAAATAAGTACAATAAAATAAATAAAAATATATAACATAAAATCAAGAATAAAGTATTAACCTGTGTGTGTGTGTGTGTGTGTGTGTGTGTGTGTGTTGTAGCCTGAATGAGGTTGACATTTGAACAGCATTTTGACAGTTGAACAATAAACACTTTCGAAGAGTTACAACCCTCCCCATGCCTAGCAGCCATGAAAGAGCTAACCGTTTTTAGCATTTAGCTTCGAAGCTAGCACTAATGAAACATATGAAATTAAACTAGAGAAACTACTACTTGAACCTATGTAAGTGAAACAATTGTACATACAACAATGGACACTATGCAAAAAACAACTGTGATGAAAATGTTTGGTTTCTCACCTGAAAAACTGTTTTTTGGCTCTAGAACGGACAAATTTGAGACATGCGGCTTCACCAGTGAGCTCCAATTGTAAATGGGCATGGACTATGTTGATGATGTCACCACAGCTCGTTTCTAACTGGCCAAACTGAGAGTGTTACAACCATCCCTTTGTTACAACCATCCCCGGTCTTCCCTACTTTGCTATATAAACTATTTTTTCATCCATTTAATTATGGAGACATAGCAAAATTAGGAAAAACACATGGTCATGTTTTGTTACACCTCGGCAGGCTGCTCTCATGCGTTGTTTGTATGTATACCTACGAGAAGTAATGCACTACAATTTGTATACAACAATAATCATGAGCGAGTAACCCATGTATAACCTACATAATCATAAATGCTGCGTTCATGTGCCGAATGCGCTGACAGGAGTAAAGAAGGAAGTGTAATGAGTAAAAGTCCATGTATGTAGGCAAGTTGGGGTCATGGATTGGTCAAACAGACACAAGACTTTCACTGTGGAGACTTGAGTTCGAGACCGTGTGAAACTGACAACTAACCCTAACCCTATCCTTCACTTTGAGTTATTTTAAGGTTCCTTGACCCCATGTTATTTTCCTAAACCTAACCTCCATAACTTTACGTTAAGTGTGTAACTTTATGTTAGGTACATAACATGATAACGACATTCGTGGGGTACTTCATTCCTAAGATATCAAAAAGAAACTGTTGTATAAGGATACACTGACCTGAGGTAGGGGCATCTGAAAAACTAAAGCCCTTTTGTGCCTGTACAACATGCAGTCGTACAACGGTATGTATGATACCCTACGAAAAATGCACACGCGACAGTTCGTATGATAACCTACAAATTGGTAGCCCACAGATGACGTTACGTCCTTAATGTAAAGTTACATAATCAACGTAAAGTTGCAGAGGTTAGGTTTAAGGAAAGAAATGTGGTGAGGATGCACCTTAAAATGACACAGTTTCAAACACCTGTCTGCTGGGGAAAGTCCCAAAAGGGAGTCCTATGTTTTGTGACCCAATCCATTACCTCAACCTGCCTCCTATATGCACTCCTTGAGAACGCTTCCGTCTTTACGTCTGTCAGCGCATTGGCCATATTATCGCAGCCTTCCAAATTACTTGGGTAATGCACAAATTACTGGCTCATCGTTACATGGGAAATGTACGAATTTTGGTGCATTACATTCTTTTATTCATACATTCATTCAAACTTAGAAACAGTGCATAAAAATAGCCTGGCCTGTATTAACTGTCCCCCTACCCCCCATCCTTCAAATCAGAATTCCACCCCAGTTTTTTGCTTATTATGTCTGTTTGGTAAATATACACCAAGTGTTAAGCAGGGGGTTAGCGTAGCATAATATCTGGAAACAGATAGACACAGCTAGCCTGGCTCTGTCCAAAGTAATTAACTCACTAAATACAGAATATATCACTTTTGTGTAACAATATACAAAAACTGAAGTGTAAAGGTGTTGAGTTGTGGTTTTACTGGGGCTTATGTGATGGACTCTGGGCACATTCAGCGGGTAGACAGGTCTGTCAGAAGCAAGTATCATGTAAATGCTCGATGTATTACACTCTCCCTCTCCCTGATATGCTTCTCACCTCTCTCTGCCAGCCATTTTTTTTATTGAGTCTTATTTTGCGGCTCATGATCTGACCCATTTCCGTCACTGCCTCGGGAATCCACTGAAAGAGTATCGCCTGTGACTTTGTCAAAGGGCAAACTCATTTTGCACCATAATTGAAATTGTCATTTCATTCTATCTTGTTTAAGTTTTGAGATGGAGAAAGAAGAAAAGAAGAATCTTCTCAGCAACCCCCTCTCCCCAAATAGACTCTCTTCTTATTTTTCTCTACATTGAGCATAAAAAGATTTGCAGGCTTATATCGGCTACACAGAGTCATGCTACACAGAGTGGTGCCAGCACCCATTGCCGTCTGCCTCCCTGCAGACTCTGCAGCTAAATCCTCCCGCTAATCTCCAATTAAAATGGTGATAATAGGTGTTTGCCCAACTCAGTGCCCACCACTGCACCCCTGCGCCTTCCTCCCCCCTTTGCAGCCTCCCATCAAATCTGTCATGGGGGACTCAAACACACACACACACACACACACACACGCAAAAACCCCATCAGACTCTTTCCAAAGTGCCCGAAGGATTGACCTAGATTGAGCCTACTTCACAAACTAATTTCTGCAAACACAAAGGAGGATTAGCAGAGATTAAGATGACAAGGTCTGGGGATTGAGAAGTAGCTGGCATAGGCCAATTATAATTACTGCCCTAATAAAAAGTGGACTGTGGCTAAACCTAGAGGGCTTGTGTTTGGATCTGCTGTGCTCCCAGACTGTTACGTAGCTAATCTTTGCCACTGGCTGTACCTTAAAGGGTATACATGATGCAGTTTGTTCTGTTGTTGCTGACCTGTCAAAGCTCCAAACAGTTTTGATTCAAAGCAGACAGGAAAGGCACACGTAGCAGTAATTAATACCTTGTGCAGTTGGACTGAGATTGTTGTCTGGATTGCATTTCCTCATTAAAATGTTAAAGGAAGCTTTGTTCACTGATGAAGTTGCACATTTCACATTGTTTTCCTTAGCGTGAGTCTGTTTGTTTTCCTCATGCATTGTTGTGGTAGTCCTTCCAGACGCAGGTTGCTTGCAAAGAGCAGTTTACAGTGCTTAACCCGGTAATTTCCCCTAACATATTCCATATGTGCATCACATCTGCTCTACCAGTGTGATTTGTTATAACAATGCATTTAAGGAAATTCCCGGCGTTTGTGTTGAAAAGTGGGATTAGGAAATCTAATGACGATGGAAAATTTCATGTTCTCATGATCACTTGAATTAATGCAGTGTCTCATGCATCAAAAAACAACTTGAATAGATGACTTTTTCATGTAAATCTGTTTTTCGCCAGCGATTAGAGTACAAATAATAACCCCCAGCTCCGTCTCCTTTACTTGGCACACATGAAGCGAAATAGAGAGGAAAACATCTGTACGAAGAACCAAAGTTTGATGTGGTCACTAAAGCTGTCAGCAAAATCCATGCGATAAAGCTCCTCTGAAATGTCAGCCACTTTTCATCATTTCTGACGCAGAGCTTTGGGTGTTTTTGAAAAGTCTTCACAGCACATTGAGGACTGGGTGTCTGAGTGACTGCGGCTAACTGAGTGTGTCTGTGGGCGTTTGGAAGTGTGTTCAAGCGCACTGTGGTTTGCTGTGTTTATGTACGTGTGTGTGTGTGTGTGTGTGTGTGTGTGTGTGTGTGGTCCGGTGCAGAACAAAAGCGGACACTCATCAGTGGAGTTGGCGTGTGCACAACACATTCGATGCAGGAAAGAGAGGCAGGCTTTCATCTTCGCTCATGCTTGCTGAGAGCCCAATGGGGACCACATGCCTGAGTCGGGCAAGGAATCCTTTTGTGTGATTAATACTAAAAGTTTAGGGGTCCCCTGCTGTCGGGGCCTGAGATGTGGCTTCGTAGCCCCCATCAGGGGGCCAGTGGAAGCCAATGAAATCTCTCCAAGGCACAGATAACAACCTGCCACGGGGGAAGACAAGCAAAGGATAAAACAGTCAAAATCCTAACCAGCTGTCAGACGTCCTGCATTACTCTGCTAATTACAAAGTCAGCGGGCTTCCTTGCCCCCCCATTCCCACCTACTGCTGTCCCAGCCTCACCTCTGTCCCATCTTTTAGCCAGGCGTTTAGTTAAGGCGGCTCTCCTAATTGATGAAAGACAGCGAGAAATGCAACTTCAGACCGCAGTCTGACTTCCAAGTGCTCATAAAAATGCCTGAGAAATTGGGAGTTCTGCACAGCCCTCGTGCTCATTCATTAGCTGCGGCTAGGCTACCTCACGTCAGCACACATTCGTTTATCAGCCTCATTGTGAGCATGCCTCAGTAAACACAGGCTTTCCATTGCTTCAGCTATGTCTTCTTTTTTTATAGTTTTCTTGATTTTGTTTTGGTTTGCAGATTAAGGTCTTAGCCTGGAGTTGTTTGTACAGACATGGCTGTCAGAGTAAGAGCAGAGCAGACCTTTATCTGACAGGTAGTTTGAGGGGATCAGGGAGGGTCACTCTACTGAGCATGATGGGTAATAAAAGAGTTTGGGTTGATTCTTTCCTGAAAGATTCTCATTAGTGCTGGGTGGTATACCGGTTCATACCGAATACCGGTGTTTATTTTTCTTATGATATGAATTTTTCATATACCCCAATACCAGTGAGTATGTAGCGTACACAACGTTGGGAACGCCGCGCTGGGGAATGTAGCGCCGCAGGACATTGTTCGACAGGGGACTGTTTTGCAGTTGCACTAAACAAGTATGTGAGGGCACAACGGTGTGTTGAGCGGTGAAGATGGATAAAAACAGTGAAAGTTCCAAAACTGAAGTTCCAGAACGGGAACATGACACAGAAGAACTTGTACCGACAAGAGGAGCCGTGTCTGTTGTTTGGAAGTTCTGTAGCTTTAAAAAACCCAACATCGATCAAACAACAATTCTCTGCAAATGTTGTAGAGCTAGAGTTGTAGCTGCAGGAGGCAACACGAGCAATTGCTTCACCACCTCAGCCGCAAACATGTCTTGGAATATCAAGAATGCATGAAACCAAGATCTGCGTCCTCCACGTCTGCAGGTAACGTTAGCAAGAGAGAAAAGTCGAGTCAGATGTCACTAAAGACGCGTTTGCTAGGGGGACTGCCTACGACAAGAAAAGCAAACAGTGGGTTGAGATTACCAACGCTATCACTATCCACTTAGCCAAAGACATGGTACCGCTGTCATGCATTCTGATTCCTTCACTTCATTAGAATCATGAGTGCCACCTCTTTGTAAACAGCATCATTTTGTGAGGCCATGCAAACCTGTATTAATACTAGTGTGGATATTAATGTTTTTCTACAATATTCACTCCTCATGACAGTAAATTAGACCATTCTAAGCCTTACTGCAGCAATTCCTCTCTAAATCATTAGAAAATGTGGTTAACACCCAGTCGTGCATGAAAAAAAAATACCGTCATATACCATGAAACCGATATAATTTTGAAAAATACCGTGATATAAATTTTTGGTCATACCGCCCAGCACTAATTCTCATTATTTGTTTTTTCCCTTTGTGTTCATTGGACAGTTAAGAGGTCAACATGTATCATTTTCAGTGATGGAAAGGAACTAACTACTTTAACTCAGTACTGCATTCACATGAAGTTTTGAGCCACTTGTACTTAAGTTTCATTTTATGCTTCTCTTTACTTCTCCACTACAGTCAACAGACAGCTACAGTTAGTAGTTACCTTTAAGCATAGGTGTAGATTTAAAGGCGCTGTATGTAAGAATGTGGCCAAAACGGTTACTGCACTCAAATTCAAAATACTGCCGCGAGTCATGTCCGCCCCCCTCCCCTACAGAATCGAGGTAGATTCGCTGGAGACTGATTTGTTTGCCCACAGGCGGCTGCCGTGGCAGGGCCGCGTCGCCACGTCCTTGATCTTTGATTTTCCAGCGGACCGTTCGAGCAAGTCCGGCTTCTCTGCTGCTAACGCTGCTGCCGGGATACAGCTGAGGAGGAGCCGGCTGCTAATGCTGTGTACCGGGACACTGCTAATGCTGCTTGCCGTGCTGCTGTAGCTCAGTCGTAACTGTAACTGATGCTGAGACTCTACTGACTGCGTGACTGGTAGATGGCGGTGGGTGGTGCAACAGGCCAAAACACAAATTCAAAACATAAATATGATTTGCGGACCATAAAATCTTTTTTTAAATGTGAATATTCTGGCTGTACTATTGTTGTCGGTGAGATCAGTATGTTATATGAACATTATTCCTTAGTCTCTGTGACATATTAGGAGGATTTTATGACTATTTGCTTTAGATTTCTTACATATAGCTCCTTTAAGGGGGGGGCGGGGGGGGGGCAGAGGACATGCTTCCTTCAATGTTTAGAAGATTTGCATTTGTCCACCCCAATAAAAACAAGAAAGTAGCAGATTTTGACAAAATCAAAGACATTTACACCATAAATTGATGCAGAAAAGGCACAAATTGGTGCATAAAATTCACCAGGATTTCAGGTTTGTTTGTGAACACCTATTTGGAGGCTAGAGTTCAGCATTATGGCTGTCGCCATCTTGGTTTCTTGAAGCCAGAAGTGACCATATTTGGGCAATGGGCTGTGGGGCAGATCTGGCTGAGAAGCCAAGGACACTATCGGCAGACAGCCTGTCACTCAATGTGGCCGTTAATCATGCGTCGCTTTAAACCTTAATGAAATATAAAGTGTAAAAATGTACAAAGCCCAGATATGAAAAATAAATGAATAATACTGAAACTAATAAAAAATAAAATAAAACTAAACATTAAATAAATAAGTACCCACTGAGCAAACCCACTCTGGAAAGTAATTGACACTATCCTGAATTGAATACAAAAAATTAAAATGAAATAAAAATAGAAACTAATGAAAGATACGAAAATATAATAACTCTGTACTAACGGTCTAAAAATCTATCTAATAATGTAATATATATATAAAGATGTCACTTACAGGGGCCATCCATTCTTTTTGGTACTTTTAACACTTAACATTACATACATGCATTTTGCTGATAATATTTCTCTCCCTTTACTTTAGTGTGATTTTGAATGCAGAACTTTTGCTTGCTAGAGTATTTTTAGATTGTTGTATCTGTGCGTTTACTCGAATAAATGCTCCGACCACATCTTGCACCACTGATTATTTTGAAGCACACATCTTGTCAGAATGATATAGGTCAACACTGACGCACTATCATCCCAGTTCCCTCTGTTGTCTGTTTGAAAAGGGCAGCTGACGAGGAATAGAGGAAGACAGCAGCGCACGCTCACATCCGCCACCTCTCCTGCGAATTGCCTTCCTTAATTAGAAGGCTGAAGTTAATTGATTGTTTTGGCTTCCCATTCACGTCAGGAGAGAATAATGTTTACCGTTTAACAGACTTCACTTGAGCAATGCGACTTTAAAGTCAAGTGAGTTTACCCCATCATCCTACCTTAACCGCCGAGCCCTCCTCCACCTCCCTCTTCCCTTACCCAACCTCAAACCACACCCGAGTGAAAATCCATATAACAGCTGAAATTGCAGGGCAAAATGCCTTTGAGACAAGCTGATTAAAAGACCCAGCAACCCTGTTTCAAAGAGAATGTAAACAATGTTATGAGCACACTGCCTGCAGTGACTCACCCCAAACTGTTATTACAGCTACCTTATGAAGCCGCGTGGTGTTTCATCTTTCTGTGGTTTCCAGCAATGAGATAAGCCTGAGTTTGCTGAGGTAAGCTAAGTGGCCTTAAAAGCATCGCTAAGCGGTTAATAAGTATGTACTAATGACCCCCAAACACATCTTATCAACATGAAAGCTGATAAAGCTGCAGGATATCCAAAGGGTGAAGTGGTGTTTTGATTCAGAGGCTCATAAATCTGCAGCTGTCAGAAAAAATGAGAGTAGGTTTTCAGGACGGTTGCAACATGTAGGTATTGAGCCAGCTGTTTAACACATCGCTCTTCTTATCTCTGGGACTTTGTCTTAGTGCTGCTAATTAGCCTCTGCTAACATGCTAATAGCATGCTAAACTAAGATGGTAAACATGGTAAATATTATACCACCTAAACATCAGCTAATTAGCTTAGCTTGGCACAAAGACTAGAAACAAGGGAAATAGCTAGCCTGGCTCTATCCAACAGTAAAAAACGCCCACCATTAACACATTTACTAATAATGTCATATTTACCCATGGGAGTAATTTATAGTAGGGATGGTGGGGATATGATTTTTTGGTTCCTTGAAATATTCCCTACCACAAATTTGACATTAATTCCATATGTGTTTAAATCAAATAAATTTCCATCGACCCTACAACTCTCACGTTTCCACTGGATAAAAGTAGTTTCTATGTATGTTCCCGCCTTCTTTACATGCAGTGATATGATTGCAGCAATAATATATTATTGTAAATGCATTGAAACGGCCCAGGATACACATGAGGTGTTAACATAGTAACATAACATGTTAACATCTTTGACAATAAGTAACTGGATCATACTCACAGGAAGTATGAAAACATGATACCTGTGGTTCTTGTAAATTAAGAAATCCCCTCCAAAATTGTAGGGAAATTACTTTATTCTTTGACTTTGGGCTGCTGAAAATTTGTCACAAATGTCCACTTGGACTAAATGATGAACTGATTAGAATTTTGTGGTTATGGGTCAAAGGTCAAGGTCACTGTGACATCATTTGTCTCATTCTCGTGGATGCTATATCTCAAGAACACCTTGAGGGAATTTCTTCAAATTTGGCACAAACATCCACTTTGAGTGAAGGATGAACTGGTAAGAATTTGGTGGTCAAAGGTGAAAGGTCAAAGTCACTGTGACCTTATCCACTGCATTCTTGTGAAAGTGGTATCTCGAGAACACCTTGAGGAAATTTCTTCAAATTTTGCACAGACATCCACTTGAATTCAATGATGTACTGATTAGAATTTGGTGGCCAAAGTCAAAGGTCACTGTGACCTCACAGAACAAGTTTTAGGTTATAACTCAAGAATTCATGTGCTAACTTTGACAAACTTTCACACAAATGTGTAATAGGATAGAATGATAAAGTGATGACATTTTATATTTAAAGGTCAAAGGTTGGCTTTACTGTGACATCTATGTTCTGCAAAAACGTCATAACTCTTGGATGTAACAGCAACTTCACTGGTTTGAGGAGGCATACAGCCTTAATGCATGAATTCTATTTTTTTGTTTAAGGTGTATCACTTAGTGGTATCAGAGAGAGACAGACCTGACACTGAAATGTGTCATTAAGCTAGTTCCTCTGATGTAATTGTGAAAACTGTTAATCCTATATGCCGGGCAAAACTACTTAAAAGGGAAAAAAGCGAAATTGTTTCACCGCTAGGTTTACTGTTGTGCACTGCCTGTAGACCAAAACAAAGTGTGTCATGAGCCACACCTCCCTCTACCTCTGCTCTCCATCCCCACCCCCGACTTGCCTCGTCTAAACTTAGTTTAGCGGTTAGCGATGTCTTTCACTCACTCTTGGTCTCTGCTGTGTTTAGCTATTCCCTAGCCTACTTCAATGATGATGGTACCTGTAATAAATGTATTATATTTGCTGAGGAGGCGAGGCTCAGTGACTAGAAGAGCTGCTAGAAGCGCTCCATAGCTGTAAGTTACTCCAGTAGCCGGTGGCAGCCGACTCGGCTAGAGCCATCGCTAGTGCTAACACCGGGAGCTAACGCTAACGTTCCTACTCTTCTCTGTGAGTGAGAGCAATGTTTTAGCCTGGCTACATTTTACAATGCTAATTGCAAATGTTAGCTGGGCTGCCGGGCTACTCACCTAACACAACCGTAACGCCTGACCCATTGCTGGGACTGAACTGCTAATAACTCAAGCTCCGGACATTAACCCATGCTACGATTGTAACATTACATTTAATTGAATCGACAAAGCGACATGCGCCTAACGTTACTGTAACACTAATTAAAACAGACATTTGACTTTATGTTGTACCTGTCCAGGAGAAGAAGAGCTAGCTCCGAGTCAGATTGTAGCCCCTTTAGCTCTCGCAGTGCTCTCCACCTTGGAAATGCATGGCCAATGTTAATCCGAGTACTGTCCCTTTCTTTATCCGACAACTTCTTCGCCAACGACCGTTGTTTCTTAAGAGGTAATGTCAGATCCTGGTCGTCTTCAGGTGAATGTTTTGTTTGGCTCTCCACCATTTCGCTTCGAAAATAGGTGCTGCCATTGCTCACTGGCTGTAGCTTTTTATAGGGAGGGAGGGCCAAGGGCTCTGAGAGGAGGGAGGAGGCGGCGATTCACATGAACGTACATGAACGCGCAGCCGGACCGGCTTGAGATCAACACAGAGAGAGGGTGTGTGACGTCATGCTATACTCCAGATGAAATTACACCTCTAGTTCTTCACATAGCGATTTTTTAATTCCTTCAGTCTAGAAATGATGAATATCTGCTTATTGCCCCTTTAAATATGGTTGTCAGTGACTGTGTTTTACATAGTGGTTCTCTGTACAGGCTTCAGAGAGAGATAGAGTCAGATGGAGAGAGCGACAGAGCCCAGGCCAGGCAGTAAGAGGAGAAAACAGTGACCATGTAGGCATTTCAGCTGAGCTGTAATGTTATTTTATAGAGCCATAATTTCTTACCCTTTATTGAATCCAAGAAAGAACTATATAGTCATAGTTAATTGCATAGAATGGCAGGAAATGCAATGAAAAATTCCCCAAATTCCCTCCTCTAGATTTATATCCCCACCACCAAATCAAACTTACGGCCTTCTATATACCGTACAGTCAAACAGGAGTGGTATCAATCTTCTCGTCTAACTCTAAGCGAGAGGCGAATAAGAATATTCCCCAAAATGTCAAATTCTTCCTCTAAGTTTGTTGCCTTTAAAAGTCTGTGGAGTTCTTCCCAAAGCAATCGAGAGGAAAATGGTCAAGGTCAGTCACGTATTTGTTGCTCCCCTGTGTTCCATTAATTACAGCGCTTTTCTAAATGTCCTCGTCTGACGGAAAATCACTTCAGGTGATGTTCAAGCAGTAAATTAGCTTGTGGCTGCAAAGCAACCCAATCAGCAGGGTACCTTTCCTGGGATAGCCACAAATTTTAAGGATGGGGACAGCAGAGGAAGAAGCTAAAGTAATGACACAAGTGCAGAGACAAAGGCTCAGGCAGAGAATAAAAGCAAAAGAAGAGAGAAGCCATTGTGCCTCTGAGCAGACCTCCTTAGACTTAATTACCTCTCATCCATTTTCATTCAGCTCTTTCACGATAATGCAGGGGGAAGGGTGCATGCTGTGGAGGATAAACAGAGGACTAATGAAGTCACGGACAAAAAGAATGCAGACAAATTTAAAAAATATCAAGAGATACAAGAGAAATTTGAGCCACTGAAAACAAACAACAGTTTGAATTCCAGCTTTCAAACCAGGGACACATCTCTGCAGCCAGACATCTGTCTGTGTTGCACTGCAGGTTTAAGGAAGCTCCGATAAGGGAGGGTTTAGAAAACCTTGTGTGATGTGAGCCTCGCGTGGCTCTTTCTTTAGCAGTCCAGCAGATGCTATTTTTTCCTCAGTATGTTATCTCCTGAGTCTGCCTTTTGGTCCAGATAAGCAGACTGTAGAGCTTTTGGAAGAAGAGTAAACTTTCTTTAAAGTATTTCAATGTACAAATTAACTCAGAGAAGAAACAGAGAAACAAGAGGCAGCATTGAAAATAACTGGGACATTTCAAAATAAAATGAAATTGAAAGTTAAAGTTAACTTTGCAATAAGAAGATCTATCTTTGCTTTAAATTCCATTTCAGGACATCTGACAGCGACACACTGGCCCCTGACACAGTCCCCTTGCCTGAGGCGATTGGTCCTCAGCTGCACGCCTGAATGCTGATGTAACTCAGAGGTCAGAGCGAGCACAGCCCAATGGACGGCTCTCTCATTTCGAAAAACATCCCTGACATGATCACAGTGTCTGTGTGTGTGTGTCTGGAATGATTTAAACCAGCTCCACCCTGCATAGTATGAATATTTTTTTGTGGGCAGGCGAGAGCTCAGAAGCTCACCAGGCTTCTTCAGCTTTGTATCAGCCTACCTGCACCTCCACCCAGCTGATGAAATCCTGAGGAATCCTCAGGGATATGGCCTTTTTTTCAGATCTGTATGATCTTGTTTTTATGCAGTCTAATGACAAAATATTTCAGTAATGTGGAATATTTTTGCTCTGCATAATCAATGTAAGCAGCCAAGTACTTAACCACTAACTTCTGTTTATTAAAGAAACAGTTTGGTTTGTTATTATCAGCAAATAAAAAATAAATAAATATATTTTATATACATACATACAGTACAGGCCAAAGGTTTGGACACACCTTCTCATTCAATGCGTTTTCTTTATTTTCATGACTATTTACATTGTAGATTCTCACTGAAGGCATCAAAACTATGAATGAACACGTGGAGTTATGTACTTAACAAAAAAAGGTGAAATAACTGAAAACATGTTTTATATTCTAGTTTCTTCAAAATAGCCACCCTTTGCTCTGATTACTGCTTTGCACACTCTTGGCATTCTCTCCATGAGCTTCAAGAGGTAGTCACCTGAAATGGTTTTCCAACAGTCTTGAAGGAGTTCCCAGAGGTGTTTAGCACTTGTTGGCCCCTTTGCCTTCACTCTGCGGTCCAGCTCACCCCAAACCATCTCGATTGGGTTCAGGTCCGGTGATTGTGGAGGCCAGGTCATCTGCCGCAGCACTCCATCACTCTCCTTCTTGGTCAAATAGCCCTTACACAGCCTGGAGGTGTGTTTGGGGTCATTGTCCTGTTGAAAAATAAATGATCGTCCAACTAAACGCAAACCGGATGGGATGGCATGTCGCTGCAGGATGCTGTGGTAGCCATGCTGGTTCAGTGTGCCTTCAATTTTGAATAAATCCCCAACAGTGTCAGCAGCAAAACACCCCCACACCATCACACCTCCTCCTCCATGCTTCACAGTGGGAACCAGGCATGTGGAATCCATCCGTTCACCTTTTCTGCATCTCACAAAGACACGGCGGTTGGAACCAAAGATCTCAAATTTGGACTCATCAGACCAAAGCACAGATTTCCACTGGTCTAATGTCCATTCCTTGTGTTTCTTGGCCCAAACAAATCTCTTCTGCTTGTTGCCTCTCCTTAGCAGTGGTTTCCTAGCAGCTATTTGACCATGAAGGCCTGATTCGCGCAGTCTCCTCTTAACAGTTGTTCTAGAGATGGGTCTGCTGCTAGAACTCTATGTGGCATTCATCTGGTCTCTGATCTGAGCTGCTGTTAACTTGCGATTTCTGAGGCTGGTGACTCAGATGAACTTATCCTCAGAAGCAGAGGTGACTCTTGGTCTTCCTTTCCTGGGTCGGTCCTCATGTGTGCCAGTTTTGTTGTAGCGCTTGATGGTTTTTGCGACTCCACTTGGGGACATGTTTAAAGTTTTTGCAATTTTCCGGACTGACTGACCTTCATTTCTTAAAGTAATGATGGCCACTCGTTTTTCTTTAGTTAGCTGATTGGTTCTTGCCATAATATGAATTTTAACAGTTGTCCAATAGGGCTGTCGGCTGTGTATTAACCTGACTTCTGCACAACACAACTGATGGTCCCAACCCCATTGATAAAGCAAGAAATTCCACTAATTAACCCTGATAAGGCACACCTGTGAAGTGGAAACCATTTCAGGTGACTACCTCTTGAAGCTCATGGAGAGAATGCCAAGAGTGTGCAAAGCAGTAATCAGAGCATAGGGTGGCTATTTTGAAGAAACTAGAATATAAAACATGTTTTCAGTTATTTCACCTTTTTTTGTTAAGTACATAACTCCACATGTGTTCATTCATAGTTTTGATGCCTTCAGTGAGAATCTACAATGTAAATAGTCATGAAAATAAAGAAAACGCATTCAATGAGAAGGTGTGTCCAAACTTTTGGCCTGTACTGTATATCAGTGTAGTATCAGTATAATATACAGTGAAGTTTCACAATATTTTGCGTGTTAATGATGTATCGATACAGGGATGCCAAGTATCAATTTTTTTTTTGTTACATGAATTATTACTATTGCAAATATAAATTGAACTTTTGGTAGCCTGCTAGAATAATAAAATCAGTTGCTTTGTCAGTCCACTAGATACATGTTGCTGCAATAAAAATGACTGAAGCGAGATGAAAAGACTGAAAACTTAATATTATTACGTAAAAACAGGTTTTGACAAAACAGTTGAAAAAAGGTAATAAATCCCAATATATCGCAGTATGTGGTATCGCAATACTTAACATTTAAAAATCACAATAATATTGTATCTTAACCTAAATATGGTGGTAATATTGTAACGGGAGACATGAAAGCAGAGGCAGAGGGGAAGACCTGCATCAAAGGGCCCAAGGGCTGCACTCGAGCCAATGCCGCTGTGACGAGTGTTCAGCCTTAATGGCTCTACTGGGACACCCCACTAATGACACTCTAATATAAAAAATATTAGGTTTACAAAATGAAGTCAAAATCATTTTGATTTTAAAGATGTACTTTTCAGGATTTTCTTTAGAAAAAAAGAATAAACTTATACAGAAGTAATCCTTCTCAAACATCACTTATGACACACTAGAAGTGTGTTAAAATGTATTTTCTGCAAAGACCCTGCCCTGCCTGTACTTTCTTACTTTCTTCTTATTTTCTGCGTTGGGGACATTTAAGGACGTATACACCCACAGCGTTGAGGTGAGGTCAGGGCTTTATTAAAAAGTCGCGACCAGGTGCCAGACCGTAAGCAGCAGGCATCCAAGAGACACAGGGCTGTCCTGTCAATAAAGGCAAAAAAAAGCCAATAAAAATAATCTTTAAAAAAAAAAAAAAGAGTGAATCTGGGGTTGGCTTTTACGTTCACTTTGGCTGGCAAGCTTGTTTCCAAACAGTAACCGACAATCCTGCATAGTACACCTTTTTAAGATTTACATTCTCAGTAGGGACCAATGAGCTTTGTGCTCAGTGCCACAGGCACAGAAGGTAAGTCATTGTGTTCAAGGGAAGTATTGAGGGACGGACCAACATGTTCCTGGGTTTGGTCCTTTCATGGGATTTGTTGACAGAGACCGACAAAAAAAAACACTGAAAAACACTGGACATATCCTCTGAGGTTTGTACTAGAAAACATTTTAACTTTATTTGTGGATACCAGTAGTTCTGCTCTCCCCACCTGAAAGGCTTATGAATAACAAAATAAGAACATTAAAATGAATGGTTTTGTAATTCATCTTAGTGTAGACAGGGAACACTGCTTGGAATACTTTTTATGCCCCTGCGCTGGTTGTTTGTCCGGCCAAGTCTCGTGAACACGATATCTTAAGAACGTATTGAGGGAAATTTGTCAAATTCGGCACAAATGTCTGGTTGGATTCAGCAATGAACTTAATAGATTTTAGTGGTCATAGGTCAAAGGTTAAGGTCATTGTGACCTTGTCTGATTCATTCTTGTAAATGCGACATCTCAAGAACACCTTGAGGAAATTATTTCAAATGTGGCACAAACATCTCCTGCCTCATTTCAACAATGAACTGATCAGAATATGGTGGTCAAAGGTCACTGTGACCTTGGGTCCCTCTCATTCTTGTGAACACAATATCTCAAGAAGGCTTGAGGGAATTTCCTCAAATTTGGCACAAACAACCACTTGGACTCAGGAATGAACCTATTAGAATTTAGTGATCAAAGGTCGAAGGTCACTGTGACCTCACCAAACGTCTTCTTGGCCATAACTCAAGATTTTGCTTAAATTATGACAAAATTTCACACAAATAATTAATAGGACAAAATGATGATGCAATGACATTTTTTATCCAAAAGGACAAAGGTCAACTTCAAAGTGACGACATAATGTTCTGCAAAAACACTTTTCTGGCCATTATTCAGTGTCATAACTCAGGAACAGAAGGGGAGAAATTTAGATACTGAATTGGTGATACTAATCATGGGTGTCCATCTTGAAACTGTGCTGATTGTATAGATCTTCTGTGCTGCTTGGTTGAAGATGTGTGTGAAGCATCCATGTTTTCACAGACATGACAGTAAACTGCAAGTGCAACTTGACTGGTTTGTAGAGGTATACAACTATAAGGGAGTAATTCTACATTCAATGTCTTTTCAAGATATTTTTATTTCTTCTAAATCGATGATAAATAACCATGACCGGACAAATACGGATGCTGGCATGTCTGTGTAGTGTAAGGACATCTGCAACTCATTTTAAATGTATTGGAAAACGTCTCTGTCTGTATGTGTGTGTATGTATGTGTACGTGTGTGTATGTGAATGTGAATGTGTGTGCACACTAGAGGACTGAGTCACGGCTAATGCCTGTCGTTGCCAGGCGACGGTGACATGTAGGTACATTGTTTTTATCACACTCGTCCACACATACAGACTGCCCACACAAAGATACTAGACTGAAGTCTGTGCAGCCAAGCGCTGCATAAGCTAATAGCACCCAAAGGATTCACAGTGTTGAGGAGCTGAGCCATTAGTGGTTTGTTCTTGGTGGGGAGGGGGGCGGATAAGACTCACTTCCTGGTGGACAGGAAATTCAACTTCCTGTCTTGATTAATGGGGGGACTGTTGAATCACACAGGGGG